>NC_056744.1:833955484-834005484 GCF_019279795.1 Protopterus annectens
TGAATGGCCAAAGTGGAACCTGCTCTGTAGAAATGTCAGACGTACCAGGGTAGAACATACCTACAGCCATGCATAGTACAGAAATATACATATCGGCACAAATCAAAGCATAGTCTAGCAGCAGTAAAGTTGCTTATGCTTCTACATATAACATATCGATGCATCAGGTATACAAGACCTGTAACAAGCAACCACTGCAGACACGTACAACATGAAAATGTCCCCTAATCAGGACAGTTGCAATGGCTAGTGTATTGTCCATACCTCCCAACTGTCCCTGATTTTCAGGGACTACCCTGATTTTGACTGAAAGTTTAACTCTGTCCCTCTGAATCCCTCCTAAAATTAGTGACTTTTGGAGGAAAGGTGGTGAATTACACTTAATGACTAATGACAATAAATAAGAGTTGTAAACTTCTTTTACTTCAGAAAATGTGTATTAATTGATATGCTCTGATTCTGTCAATGTTTCAAGTTAATAGCAGTACTTTTTTAAAAGTGTCCCTGATTGTCCCTGATGTTTTCTTGACTTGTCCCTGATTTAGTAGAAATTTGTCCCTGATTGGTTGAAAGGTCTGGTATTGTCACATGACATATGCCTAATGAGGGACTGTCCCATGCAAAGTGGGAAAGGTGTCACTCCTACAGTCTCCCGTCGTGCAATCTGAAAGGTGGAAAACGTACAGTAGGTATGCGGTAGCATGACTTGGCAGACAGCTGCATTAACAAAATCATATTCACATGTCAGCATTGCAGAGTATCTGTTCCCATGTATCAGGCAGATGGGAGCAGATCATATGAGGAACATGCATATAATATGATTACGTCACTGGACAGGCCGCCGAGTCCGTACAGTCAAATGCCTGCCGTCGTCAAATGGTTACACATACCTGATACTGTAGGCATGTAGTCCAATGTAATACGCATCACAAGGGATCACACACACCCAGCGTGAGTGACAAATGTAAGCAGAAATGTCAGTGAGCGAGCAGCTGTAAGCATGTTTGTCTACCAGTATGCCAGTAGTGCACTGTCAAAGAAATGTGGAGTCTAAACGTGTATAAAGTGCTGTAATCAGACGTCAGCAGTGCTTAACACTGTGCAAACCCACGCAGAACTGCTCCCACCTGCTGGAATGTTCTTGTAGCATTATAATTGCTAATACTGTTTCCTATTACATGCAGCTGTTTCTGATACAACAAATTAATTTCTGACACCACTACACACACTATATAGCCTCCTTTCCCGAACTCACAGGCCTGTCATTTTGCAGGACACAACTGCCCAGACAGATGTGTCCCTCAAAGTCGTATGGGTGTTGAACCTCATCTATTATACTATCATCTGCCTAAGGTGGTCAGCAAATTATGCACTTTGCCTTAACCAATCCGCATCCAAAGGCGTCGGTCTGTCTGCAAACAAAGAACCGCCCTATTCACGTGTTGGTAGCAGTACCCTGCGCACATAGCTCATGTGAATTAACAATAGACCATGGCATATGTACAGACAATAGACTACACACAACATACAGCGCAGTCATCCAACAGTATAGCAATGTACTGGCAGATATGTCCGGACCACTGGTGCATGCATGCCTGGCCGTCCTGTGTTTCAGTGTGTGAGCATGCCCAGTATGTCTGTTACGCATGTTGTCAACCGACATTACCGTCATACCGTCATATGTGTGAGCATGTCAAGTATGGTCAACTGTATTGCATGTGTCACATGTCCAGATAGGTAGTACTATGTTGCTGACCCCTCCATTCTACACAGACAGGTGTCATGCTGTGTCTGCAGGGTAGCTAATGGTCACATGGCATTGACAGTTGCTACATGTCTGCATAGCGTGGGGGGACATCCGACCGCAACCACAGTCCTACACAGCACCATGGGTGGCGCACATGACTCTCACATGTGTAGGTTGGACGGGGGCACAGCTGACAGTTGTACACATCTGCCGCTACTGTACTGGTATGCCAGGTACTCCATGTCAGTGTGTGGACCTACCTAAATTGCTGGTTGGAGAGATACCAGTGTACGTCAGATCCCGGCTTTAAATACCAGCACAATGGTGTTGGACGTCCTAGCTTTCACAACCTACATCAGACTGCCTGGCCTGCTGTAGTCTGTGTGTGTCTTAGGGGTTTGGGGTCATTCATTGGGCATATCCATAGGCCATTGTATATCATTTGTCTGTATTGGTCAATACCTGTCCAGCTGCATGGAACATGTGTGGGCTGTACAGACACACATGATGGTCAGCCCATAATCTGCAGTGGGTTAGGACACCCTGTGTACTAATGGCTACCATTGTGACCCCCGTATGTGCTACAGAGGTCATGGTGCCACTATGGATGTGTACTGTCGGCTGCCCTAACATTCGGCCACCAGAGTCACTTGTATGCTCACATACATACCATAGCAATGGGTAAATACACATTCTAATACATCTGCCAATTGTTAGGTTGATAGACATACCCTGGGGGTGTTCTGGACTTGAGGACAGTGCTGGAGGGCTACCTATGTCGGATGCACACAGTGCACCTCCTATACATGGCCGAGCACAGGTAGTGTCATGTTTGGCATCCATTGTACTGTGTGCAGGTCAGAGAGGGGAAATCCGTGGGTACCTACTGTGTCAGTGCATATGCCTTGTGTTGCCTCTTTGCCAAGGGCAGGTCATACTGTGCACGGCCTTTCGCCAACTGTGCCCTGCTCAGGTAGTTCCTTCGCCAAGTCACACTGTGCCTGTACAGGCCTTGGCAGTGGTGTTGGGCTGTGTGGCCCTGCCCCATGCTGTTCCTGCTGCAACTGTTACTGCAGGATAAGATTGTGTAGCATAGCAAATACCATAACAACTTGTGTGCATGTAGCTAGTAAATACTGCAGGGCTCCACCGGATGTGTCCGGATACCAGAACCATGAACTGAGCATCCCAAACACATGCACAATTATATGTCTTGCCTGTGCATCTGCCTCATTATGGTGTGAGTGTTCAGGTGTGTGTGCATTGCTGATGGGTGTCATCAGCCACGACACCAGTGTTTACCCAGCATCTCCCGCTAGGAGACTGTAGGGGATGTCCATATTGGCATTGGTGTGGTACAGCTGTGTCAGAAGCCATATATCGGAATCAACATAGCTTCCAGGGCAGACAGCACACACATTCAATCTCATGCCCTGGCCATTGCATATGGCCTAGCTGTTGGAGGGTATGCCCCTGCAGTGACTGTAGGCTCTACCCCGCTCACCGGGTGGTGCTTCCATGTGTATGTGTGTGCAGGCTATAGCACCCAGTACCCCAGGGTAGTCATCCATGTGGCTGAACTGATGCATATTGCTGGTCTACTAATCACGTGTGTTGAGGACATGTATGTGCTCACTAGCATGTGTTGACATGGTGTCTGTGAACTGGTGCAATACTCTGGATGCAGATGCCTGTGAGATACCCATGATATCCCCAGTTGTGCTGTGTGAGGTACCTGTGGCTAGTACACCTAGGCCAACACATACCATGGTATCCACTGTGATGGGATTCCCTCACCCTGTTTGATGTGTCAGGTG
Organism: Protopterus annectens; assembly: GCF_019279795.1. Taxonomy (NCBI): domain Eukaryota; kingdom Metazoa; phylum Chordata; order Ceratodontiformes; family Protopteridae; genus Protopterus; species Protopterus annectens. Next base: position 833,959,049 of record NC_056744.1, read on the forward strand.
TGGCAGTCACAGGTCAACAAGCCACTTTAGGAGGTCTCTGTCCACCCCATAGTGCTCCACCATTCCCAGCTCATTTAGCCCCTGGTACGTCACCCTGGGTCTATAAAGTCTTATGTCACCCCAGTAAGGGTTGTTTGGCAGCATACACATCCTCACTGCCCTCAGCCTCCTGCACATGTTGGTTTATGTTGCCTGCTGCAGCCCTTCTCATTTGGTTGGACTGTGTCGTGACATGTCCCCGCAGGTATACACTGGTGGTGTAGAGTGTGGAAGAAACCTGTGTGTATGTTGCTTGCTCACATTACCGTACTGTTCAGATGCAAGCTGGCCATGTCACCTGCTGATTGTGCTGATCAACACCTGTTTGTGCAGCCAATACACTCTGCTACCCCACCACTACTGTCGTCCCTCCCAATGTCACGAGGCAATTGTAGACACACCCCTAGCTTAGGTGTGCTAAGGCAGGAGCACTCCCGAGGCACAGTTCTGCAATGTACGTACAGTATGCCTGACCCCCCTTCCATGCTGTCAACTATATTCGAGCCCTACACCCGGCTAACTACACACATACACTTCATGGACCTGCATCACACCCTGGAGATAAATGGGATACACTATTGTCAACCTCATCTGCATAGTATAGTCTTCTAATGAATAGTCATATGACCCATACCGAACCTCCAAATTAATAACCACTGCTCAGTGTCGCTCAGATCCGTACACAACTGGCAACAGGTGCCTTACTATCACCATATTCGATGTCCCATGGTCTTCCCAGCAACAAAATAACAGGTGTCTACACGACTACAACCCATGACCCTACACACTACATACAATGTGCATTACCACCACGCCATGGCAGATGTACATAGAGCCCAGGTTATCACGTACAGATCATCCGGCACAAACATTCAGTAGTGCTGATGTCCCCAGACATATATGTTCACATCTATGTCTATCTCTCTATATCTACATATATCATATATATTATTTGTATACATATATACATAGACATATATATATATATATATATATATATATATATATGTATACACACATATACATGTACACACATATGTAGATATTGCATATATATCACAACAGCGGACCACATGACAGCAAAGCATTAGACAGGAATGAAAAGGAAACTACATGTGCCACCTGCATCATGTAGTGTTGTTACTATCAAGGCACGTGTGTTTTGTTGCATCACATGGGTCAGACTGTATCAAGGGTAAGAGTAGGGCTGCTGACATTTACTCACTAGACCTATTGGCGAATGTATGTGTTGACAAACCAGTGTCTTGGCAGAATATGCGGGCTGTGGACACTATATAGGTCAGCAACAAAACACACTGAACACATCCCACAGCTAGCCACCCACAGATACCAACACATACGGTATAACTGCCAAACACACACACCTGCTATGCCTTGGAATTGAGCACCTATCTGTCTAGTCTACCACACTACAGCATTATGCAGTAATAGAACGCGCTACCGAGTTTCAGCATCACCGCACTCCCACAGGCATACTTCTAGGTGGATGAGATCATCTGCAGAGGCAAAGACGCCGATAGGGAATGTATGGGGAGTGAGCCATCTAAAAGCATTACTCTGTCCCCAGGCAGCTGGAAACACACACACACACACACACACACACACACACACACACACACTTGGCAGGGCTGGGAGTCAAACATACACCTAACTACCTTATCGCACTACAGCATTACACAATTACAGAACGCGCTACCGAGATTACTGGAACACAGCACTCCCAGAGGCATACTTCTAGGTGGATGACATCATCCACAAAGGCAAAGATGCCGATAGGGAATGTATGGGGAGTGAGCCGTCTAAAAGCATTTTTCTGTCCCAAGGCAGCTGGAAACACACACACTTGGCCAGGCTGGGAGTTGAACATTCACCTAACTACTTTATCATACTACAGCATTACGCAGTTACAGAACGCACTACCGAGATTCCTGGAACACAGCACTTCCAGAGGCATACTTTTAGGTGGATGACATCATCCACAAAGGCAAAGACGCCGATAGGGAATGTATGGGGAGTGAGCCATCTAAAAACATTACTTTGTCCCCAGGCAGCTGGAAACACAACCACACCTACACTTGGCAGGGCTGGGAGTTGAACATACACCCCACTACTTTATTACACTACAGCATTATGCAGTTACAGAACACGCTGCTGAGATTACTGGAACACAGCACTCCCAGAGGCATACTTTTAGGTGGATGACATCATCCGCAGAGGCAAAGATGCCGATAGGGAATGTATGGGGAGTGAGCCATCTAAAAGCATTACTCTGTCCCCAGGCAGCTGGAAACACACACACACACTTGGCAGGGCTGGGAGCTGAACATACTCCTAACTACCTTATCACACTACAGCATTACGCAGTTACAAAATGCACTACCGAGATTACTGGAACACAGCACTCCCAGAGGCATACTTCTAGGTGGATGACATCATCCACAGAGGCAAAGACGCTGATAGGGATTGTATGGGGAGTGAGCCATCTAAAAGCATTACTCTGTCCACAGGCAGCTGGAAACACACACACACTTGGCAGGGTTGGGAGCCAAACATACTCCGAACTACCCTAGCACATGACAGCATTATGCAGTTACAGAATGCACTACCGAGATTACTGGGACACAGCACTCCCAGAGGCATACTTCTAGGTGGATGACATCATCCGCAAATGCAAAGACGCCGATATTGAATGTATGGGGAGTGAGCCGTCTAAAAGCATTACTCTGCCCCCAGGCAGCTGGAAATACACACACAGACACACACACACACACACACTTGGTAGGGCTGGGAGTCAAACATACACCTAACTCCCTCATCACACTACAGCATTACGCAGTTACAGAATGTACTACCAAGATTACTGGAGCACAGCACTTCCAGAGGCATACTTCTAGGTGAATGACAAACTCAGGAACCTCACATGGCCTTCCTGAAAACACTAGAGGGGATAAATGTATCACCAAACACCATCATACTAGGTGACTTCAATTACCCTAATATAGACTGGGAACACTACTCAAGCCCAAACATCCTAGCACAAAAGTTCCTGGAATTCATAAACTCAAATGCCATGGAACAACTAGTCACCATCCCCACAAGAGGAGATAACATACTTGATCTCATCATCACGAACATGGGAGCACAATGTTCAACACCGGAAGTATACCCCTCACTGGTGAGATCAGATCACAAACTAATCTCGCTGGAGGTCCTCATCCCACCCCCACCTGAAATAAAAAAGGCCACAGTAAAGAACTTCTCAAAAGCCGACTTCACACTTCTAAAGACTAGTGTGGTCTCCTTTAAGGCCCCCGAGCCGGAAAACAGTACTCAAGCCGCTGAATCACTTACAAAAGCCTTCTACCAGCACCTGCAGGACTGCATGGATAAGGCAATCCCAAGCAAAACAAAGACTCTTTGTACCAAAGGCAAGCGTCCAGTCTGGTGGACCCCAGCCATAAACAAACTCTACAACAAAAGGAGGAAGCTACTACAAGATAGAGCAAAATCCTTAAAAGGTAAGACACCCTTGATCACTATAAGTAAAAACTAAGAGCTCTCATAAAATCATCCAAAGCAAATTTCGAGAGAAAAATAGCTAAAGACTCAAAAGACAATCATAAGGCCTTCTTTAGCTATGTTAGAAACCTGGGAGGAAACTCCCAGATATGCTCAGAACTAGTTCAAAATGATGTGAAGATTACTGATCCTACAGACATTGCCAACATACTGGCTGACAGGTTCAGTGCAAACCCCAAAAGGAGAGATATCTATACCAAATGATTGCAGCCCTCCAAACATCTCCAGCGCCCAAGTGAGAACTGCTCTCTCCAAAGCAAAAAACACAGCATCCATGGGACCTGATGGTGTCCCTGGCTGTGTGCTCCACGAACTCAATGAGGAATTAAACCCACAGCTAGGACAGCTGTTTAATCAAAGTCTTACCTCTGGATGCATTCCAGGAGTGGCGCACTGCAACTGTGGTCCCACTTCACAAAGGTGGTGCCTCCACCGACCCTGGAAATTACCAGCCCATTAGCTTGACAAGCCTTATCTGCAAAGCCATGGAGAGGATCATAATGGACCTCATAAATAAAGACATAGGAATTTGCAGACTTTGGATCCAACCCAGTTTGGCTTTGTCAAAGGCAGATCATGCCTTTTAAACTTGGTTGACTTTTTCGAAACAGTCACCAAAGCCATTGATGAGGGAAAGGCAGTCCATACAGCCTACCTCGATCTGGCTAAGGCCTTGATACAATACCCCACTGGTATCATTGAAAAACTCATCAGCTTAAATGTTAACCCATACATCACAAGATGGGTTGCAAACTGGCTGAGTGACAGAACCCACAGGGTCAGAGTTGCTGGCGCCATGTCAGACTCAAAGCCTGTCACAAGTGGTGTCCCACAGGGCTCAGTCCTGGGCACTCTTGTTTGGCATCTACTTTTCAAGTACAAGCAAACACAGGAGGGTTATGGCTGACAAAGTTTGCAGATGACTGCAAACTGCGCCATAGTAGAAAACACATCTGACACAGATATCCTTCAGAAGGGTCTCACAGAAACGGATAACTGGTGCCAGAGCCACGCCTAAAGTTAAATGCCAAAAATGCATAGTCATACCTTCGAAAAACAAGGTTACCCCTAGCTACCAAATAGGTGGCAATCCACTGAGCACAGAAGAAGTTATCAGGGACCTGGGGACCCAGGTTGATAGTAGTCTGTCATTTGACACCCATGTAGCTAAAGTAGTTAGGAAGACCTTCTACATTGCCCACCTTATCATGAAGGGATTCTCATCTAGATCAAGGGAGGTCATAGTCTCCCTTTACTCATCACTCATCAGACCAATGATTGAGTACAATGCCCCATTCGGAATGTATCTGACCCGACACTTGCAGCAGCTGGAGAGGCCACAAATGTTCCTCACCAAAAGGATAAAGGGTCTCAAAAATCTGTCCTATGCTGCCCGACTGAAAGAACTCCAGCTCTATTCAGTCGCTTACCGCTTGCTCAGAGGTGACCTTTGCCTAACATACAAGGCCATGTCAAACCCAGATTTGATGAATATGCTTCACCTCAAAAAATCTAGATCCATCAGAGCCACAAGGGCGGGAGACTTAAACCTCGACACGGCTATTAATAGGACGTGCTGGAGGGATAGATTCATCACCCAAAGACTCCCTATGCTGTGCAACAAAATCCCGGTACATGTGAGGCAGAGCACCTCGCTAGCCTTGTTCAAGAGAAATCTTGACCAATGGATGAGAGATCGCAGATATACCCCAGGGATTACCTCAGTGTCACTGCTCGACAGAGGCACAGCAAAATAATGGGTATAGTTCCCCATACTAAAGGGGTGGCGTAAGCCACAAAACGATGGGCTAGGCTTGTAAATGTCCTCGGGCAGATAGCCTAGTATGAACCTATGAACCTATGAACCTATCTGCAAAGGCAAAGATGCCAATAGGGAATTATAGAGAGTGAGCAGTCTAAAAGCATATTACTGTCCCAAGGTAGACGTAGTCAATCACATGGCAGTGGTGTGAGCAGGACAACTGCCTATCTACAAAGCACTATTACAACACTGCATAGATACGAGACACGACACAGACAGTACACCCTTCAAAACAGTCAACCAGTGTGTTTAATGTAGGAATCCATCCTGACGTGGGGTATGGACATCTGTTGCCTGGATGACCACCATTGCTATACAGGATTTCAATAGCCATGCCCATACACAGGGGTACATAACTGACACAAGGTGTCACTGGGCATGCTCACACACTTAGTATCACATGTCCGTTTGGAATGTGCTGTGTGTCCATCTACACAATGGCGTACTGGGCATGCTCACACACTTAGTAGTAGCGAAGGGCTGTCTTGCATGCACACGGATTCTAAACACGGAAGGGCACAGTTTGGAATGTACTGTGTGTCCATCTACACAATGGCGTACTGGGCGTGCTCACACACTTAGTAGTAGTGAAGGGCTGTCTTGCATGCACACAGATTCTAAACACAGAAGGGTACAGTTTGGAATGTACTGTGTGTCCATCTACACAACGGTGTACTGGGCATGCTCACACACTTACTAGTAGCGAAGGGCTGTGTTGAATGCACACATATTCTAAACACGGAAGGGCACAGTCTGGAATGTACTGTGTGTCCATCTACACAACAGCGTACTGGGCATGCTCACACAGTAGGAGTGAAGGGCTGTCTTGCAGGCACACGGATTCTAAACACGGAAGGGCACAGTTTGGTGTTACTATCCCCATGTACATAAAGGCCACTCACATGTACTGACCAGTACACACTCAAGAGCCATCAGAGATGTTTCAGGTGCAGATCACAGTGGTAAATGCCGCATTCCTTTATGTAGCCCTCAGACATCACCATGTCCTTGGACCAGCAACACACATCCATACATTACTACAACACCCTGTGACTCATGACCAGTGGACTGTACATAGGTCTACAACATCTGTGCAGACTACACATGTACTGACAGGGTTACATCATGTGTTATGCAATGCAATGATACCACTGTTCATAACCAGGTTGGCTCTACACATAACAGGGGCCCTGGATCTTACACAGCTGTAACAGATGACTGTCGCTGTACACTCATGTTTGGATATGACATACATGTAATCGCAGTGGATATGTACATGGCCCACACACACACACACAACACATATGCACATAGCATAGCTTTTGCTGTCCTCTGTGCAGACAAGTGGCTACAGCAATCACACACATGCACATGGAAGGTAGGTCCATAACAGTACATAAGGTAGCAATGCTGACCAAGGTAACATTCCCTCTGTACTAGTTACCCATGACAACCATCATATCATACAACAGTCCATGTGTTATGTATGTCATCACACATGCCCACCAATTGAAATGCATACAAACATGGCTACATGACAGGAATGTAGGACCAACACACGTAGTGGTGTGCATGCAGCTACCATGCATGTGCAGTAGCTGATGTATGTCATTCATCTGTGCCTAACTACAACATGCAGTTGCAATGCAGCCCCATCATTGACATCTGTATATGGTGAAATACTGACAGTATGATAGGATGTACAGCAGGTATGGATGAATGTGTGTACATAAAGTGGTGCTTCACCTTTGCAGATGGATGTTTGCTGAAGACGGCTCACAGGTGTGTCACAAGCCATCCTACCATTACATGTGCAAACAGTACGCTATGTTACTGTTACTTGAAGGTGAAGGCATACAACCTATACAGCGGTCAGGGTGTTACTGAATGTAAATCACTTGACACCTGTAACACTTATATCCTCCCATGTGCATATAGCAGCACAATTGCCGAAGGTAGCATTGGTACACATAATGTGGCCAATACTGCTGCATGTCCGTCAGACGTATCATCATATAGCAGGTGTATGATTCACAGTACTACCATGTGCATTTGCTTGTGTGACTATATATGCCAAGTATGATGGGGAATACATCCCAATTGTTACACACCCCTGTACACTGTTGTAGAGATCTGTACATACTGCAGTGTAGAAAGTATGACGTAGGCAGGGGTGGTGTGTGTGTATCACACACATGTCAGCAATCTGTATGTGAATGACATTTGTGGACTCCACAGTGTGTGTGTATGTGTGTGTGTGTGTGTGTGTGTGTGTGTGTGTGTGTGTGTGTGTCTGTGTGTGTGTGTGTGTGTGTATGTATGTATGCATGGCTGTCTGGTGAATGGAGTGAGGGTGTATGCTACCATACAGGACAGACAGGATCCCTAACCCCTCATGGTGATGCAGTCTACTACCCTGTTGATGCCATCGGTCTCTGCCTTACTGGCTACCTGTACATGTTCCTTCTCTGTGTCGCGTCATGTGGGTGCACAGTACTGTGATGGTGATTACCACATAGGCAGGGGTCCTCACCTCAACACTATCGAGTGTGCATTATAGTGTTGTTGACCCCGTGAGTGTGGGCATGTTACTGTGTGTTTCTGTGTATGTCTGTGTGTGTTCTCATCCTGTAATGTGACAGTGTATTACTGCTACACAGTGAGGCCTTATACTATCAAGTGGCCTCTAACGTTATCATCAGTCAGACCGCTGTGTAAACCCCCCGCCCCATGTCACCATACCTGTGATGTGACCTGGTATGGATGTCACGTCTCTAGCCACTGTAGCCTATTATACAGCCCACATGCTTCTGGATCAATAGATGTGTGGACATCTGTGGAATGGTAGCCTTTCTAACAGTGAGGTTGAGGCTACGTATAGGTTCATAGGTTCATAGGTTCATAGGTTCATACTAGGCTATCTGCCCGAGGGCATTTACAAGCCTAGCCCATAGTTTTGTGGCTTACGCCACCCCTTTAGTATGGGGAACTATACCCATTATTTTGCTGTGCCTCTGTTGAGCAGTGACACTGAGGTAATCCCTGGGGTATATCTGCGATCTCCCATCCATTGGTCAAGATTTCTCTTGAACAAGGCCAGCGAGGTGCTCTGCCTCACATATACCGGGATTTTATTCCACAGCATAGGGAGTCTTTGGGTGATGAATCTATCCCTCCAGCACGTCCTATTAATAGCCGTGTCGAGGTTTAAGTCTCCCGCCCTTGTGGCTCTGACGGATCTAGATTTTTTGAGGTGAAGCATATTCAACAAATCTGGGTTTGACATGGCCTTGTATGTTAGGCAAAGGTCACCTCTGAGCAAGCGTGGCGACTGAATAGAGCTGGAGTTCTTTCAGTCGGGCAGCATAGGACAGATGTTTGAGACCCTTTATCCTTTTGGTGAGGAACTTTTGTGGCCTCTCCAGCTGCTGCAAGTGTCGGGTCAGATACATTCCGAATGGGGCATTGTACTCAATCATTGGTCTGATGAGTGATGAGTATAGGGAGACTATGACCTCCCTTGATCTAGATGAGAATCCCTTCATGATAAGGTGGGCAATGTAGAAGGTCTTCCTAACCACTTTGGCAATGTGAGTGTCAAAAGAGAGGTTACTGTCAACTTGGGTCCCCAGGTCCCTGATAACTTCTTCCGTGTTTAATGGATTACCACCTATGTGGTAATTAGGGGTTACCTTGTTTTTCCCAAAGGGTATGACTATACATTTTTTGGCATTTAGCACACACTCTGGCTAGGCTTATAAATGCCCTAGGGCAGATAGCCTAGTATGAACCTATGAACCTATGAACCTATGATTATGGTGCCCAGTTTGCAGTCGTCTGCGAACTTCGTGAGCCATAGTCCTCCCACGTTTGCCTGTACCTCGGAAAAGTATATACCGAACAAGAGTGGTCCCAGGACAGAACCCTGTGGGACGCCACTTGTGAACAGTTTCAAGTCTGACATGGCTCCAGCAACTCTCACTCTGTGGGTTCTGTCTTTGAGCCAGTTTGCGACCCATCTTGTGACATAGGGGTTTATATTTAGGCTGGATAGCTTATCTATGATGCCCGAGTGGGGTATTGTGTCAAATGCCTTTGCAAGGTCTAGATAGGCTGTGTGGACTACCTTCCCTTCATCTATGGCTTTGGTGACTCTTTCAAAGAAGTCAACCAGGTTCAAAAGGCAGGATCTGCCCTTGACAAAGCCAAACTGGGTAGGATCTAGTGTCTGTAGGTCCCCAATGTCTTTGTTTATGAGCTCCATGATGATCCTCTCCATAGCCTTGCAGACTAAGCTAGTCAGGCTTATGGGGCGATAGTTTCCAGGGTCCGTAGAGGCTCCACCTTTGTGGAGTGGGACCACTGTTGCTGTACGCCATTCTGTGCACATATCCTGTAGTGAGGCTGAGATTGTATAGCTGTTTTATTTGAGGGATTAGTTCCTCTTGTAGTTCATGTAGGATGCAACCTGGGACGCCATCTGGTCCCATGGAAGCAGTGTTTTTGCTTTGGAGAGGTCAGCCTTCACGTGAGCATCTGAAATGTTTGGGAGGCAGCCCTTTGCCGATAGATACTTGCTCTTTTGGGGAGGGTGGAGAAGTTTGTACTGAACGTGTCTGCCAGGATATTGGCAATGACTGTGGGTTCAGTGTATTTTTGTCATTTAGAATCAACTCAGAACAAGTCTGGGAGTTGCATCCCAGGTTTCTAACATAACTGAAAAAAGCCTTATGATTGTCTTTGGTGTCCTGTGCAATTTTTCTCTCGAAGCTGGCCTTGGAGGATTTTATGAGGATCGTAATTTTTGCTAGTACTGATCAGAGATGCCTTCCCTATTAGGGATTTTGCTCTATCATGTAGTAGCTTCCTCCTTCTGTTGTACAGTTTATTTATGGCAGGGGTCCACCAGACTGGACGCCTGCCTTTGGATGATTGGGTCTTGGTTTTGTTTGGGATAGCATGATCCATGCATTCCTGGAGATGTCCGTAGAATGCATTTATATAGGATTCTGCAGTTTGGGCTGTAGTTTCCACTGGCCCTGGGGCCTTGAAGGATTCCACTTCGGTTTTGAGAAGTGAGAAGTTCGCTTTTGAGAAGTTTTTCACCGTGGTCTTCTGGGCTGGGGGTGGGGTCGGGATGTGGACATCCAGTGAAATTAATTTATGTTCTGATCTTACCAATGAGGGATATACTTCTGGTGTGGAGCATAGAGTCCCCATGTTGGTAATGATCAGGTCTAGTATGTTGTCCCCTCTTGTGGGAGTGGTGACTAGTTGTTCCATAGCATTAGAGTTTATAATTTCCAGGAATCTTTGGGCTAAGGTGCTGGGGCTTGAGTAGTGCTTCCAGTCAATGTTTGGGTAGTTGAAGTCGCCCAATATAATGGTGTTCGGAGAGATCTTCATGTTCTCCAATGTTTTCAGGAAAGCTGAATGGGATTCCTGACTTTGAGAGGGTGATCTGTAGGATGCTATAAACTGAAAAGCAGTCTTGCCCACTGTTAGTTGCACATGGATGGTCTCCGATGCGTGCAATGCCACTAACCTGGAGGTATGGATATCCTTGATAAATATGGAAACTCCCCCTCCTTTTGTGGTTCGGTCCGGGTTTTGGGTCCGAAAAGCATGATATGAGGTATAGCCTGATAGTGCTGGGGTGCTCTCAGGAGCCTTGAACCAGGTTTCTGTCACTGCACAGATATCGATGTTCTCCATACTGAGGAGAGCTCCGAGTGCGTGCATCTTGAGGTTAAGACTTCTGGCGTTTAGCAGCATTACCCTTAGTTTCTTGTTCCTTGTGCTGTCTATTGGGGTGGGTTTGACTTTTGAGCCTTGCCTAAAAAAGGCACTATGGGGGTGGCAAGAGCCTTTGCCAATATCCGAAAGCCCAGTGGTGACAGGTGCAAGCTGTCCCTAGTGAAGCAACGTGGCTTGTCGAGCATGTCATCCCAGGCTGACAGACACTGGATCCCCTTTGAATGACACCAAAATTTTAGCCAATTGTTAAAATCGATCATTTTGTCTTTGTACTGTGGCATCATTCCAGGTGAGGTCAAGATGCTGCTCAAGGTCAGGGTCATACCAGCCTGGGCTACATGATCAGAGAGCTCATCTATGTCTCTTTTTATGTAGTCCAGGGAGGTACATCTCAGGTCATTCACACCAGCATGTACAATGACTGAGTCATATTTGTATTTGCTTTTGAGTGACCTGAGTGCTTGCGTTATGTGTCGGATCCTAGCACCCAACAGGCAGCTCACTGTGACCTTCTCTTTATTCAGCCTGGTGAGCGGGACGCAGTGTGTCTGATAGTAGAGTCACCTATAACAAGAGTATCAGGTGTGTTATTCAGCCTTAAGGGCTGTGGCTGCTTGGCACACTGACTTTGTGGGTTATGTGTTGTGTGTGTTTTGTTTTGAGGTAGCGTTTGCTTGGATGTTTGCTTTGGAGGTCTCTGTTGCTTAGGTAGATTTTTATTTAGAGCCTCCGAGTATGTTTTTTTGTATTTATGTGTTTGGTTCGCTGATGTGGTGGGACTATGTGATACTGGAATTGTGTTGTGTGAGGTTACCTTCTCCTCCTGACTGGTTACACCAGTTTTGAGATGAGAGAGCTCAGCCTCCAGGTTGGCTAAATAGTTGCATCTCTCACATATATTTGAACCTGTTTGGAGGAGGAGTGGGTTGTCCGTGTACATGAGACAGTTGTAACATTGCCTCAAAATTCCCAGATTCACCAGCTGGACTGGAGAGGAAACCATTGACTGACCTTTGGACATGCTAGAGTAATAGGGAAACTGAATTTAAGACAGACCAATAGAGGACAGGGTAATCGTAGAGAGTATAAGAGTAAGTAGTGCTTATGGTTTAATAGTGCTAACTTGTAGGATTACTTAATTGGACCAGTGAAGGGCCTTAGAATGAGAATATGGTGTTTAAATTGAGAGATAGAGCAGTTCTAAGGGAAAAAGTGAAGAGCAGACTTTGTGGAGCCAGGAATAGTTTAAACCCAATTAGGCGGCGCTGCCCGTTGTTGCGCTATGCTCAAAACTGTGCAAAACCGCGCAAAAGAGGGTTTTAAGAGAGGAAGATGAAGGAGTTTTGGAATTGACCCAAAATGGCCAATAAAACTACAGTTTCAAGTCAGTAACCACTCCCACAGGGGCAGGCAGGTTGCTCAATGTTTTTCACTGCCACTGATCAACAGAGAGACTTTCCTTTAGCCCAAGCAAAAAATGGCCTCACAGAAACTTACAAACAGTTTAAGAACAGCAAGCCTGTAACTGAACTTTTTTAAATCTCAGAAAAGTGGGAAAAAAGCAAGATTTTTTTTTAGTTTTTTTGTTTTTTCAGAGACAGCAGAGGTTAACAAGTATCAGCAAGTTATAACAGTGCAGTAAATGACCCCACACAAGAGTGCTAGGCCAAAGACAGATAAAATGCAAGATTTGAGAAAAAAACGATTTTAAAAATAAGTGCAAACAGGAAATTCAGTAAACAGCTTAGGTTGTGCTCTAAATACAGTTACTAATGCAGAAATCAAATTTAACAAGCCAGAAAATGCTCAAAATAGGCGGCTATGCAGAAAAACTTAGCAAATAAACAGAGGAAAAATACTTAAAGTCTCAAAAGTGGCTCCTTTCTTCTCTCAGCGTTTTTTCCTCTTGGTGGGTGCTTCACCAACAGCCAACAAGCCTGAAACGACGCCAAAACCACGAGGCAACCAGGTTTTAAGAGAGGAAGATGAAGGAGTTTTGGAATTGACCCAGAATGGCCAATAAAACTACAGTTTCAAGTCAGTAACCACTCCCACAGGGCAGGCAGGCGGCTCAATGTTTTTCACTGCCACTGATCAACAGAGACTTTCCTTTAGCCCAAGCAAAAATGGCCTCACAGAAACTTACAAACAGTTCAAGAACAGCAAGCCTGTAACTGAACTTTTTAAATCTCAGAAAAGTGGGAAAAAAGCAAGATTTTTTTGTTTTTGTTTTTCAGAGATAGCAGAGGTTAACAAGTATCAGCAAGTTATAACAGTGCAGTAAATGACCCCACACAAGAGTGCTACGCCAAAGACAGATAAAATGCAAGTTTTGAGAAAAAAACGATTTTAAAAATAAGTGCAAACAGGAAATTCAGTAAACAGCTCTAGGTTGTGCTCCAAAAACAGTTACTAATGCAGACTTGTTGGACATACCCTACCACTGATGGCAGGTGGTGTGGAATTATTCTGTTTAAAGCCCTCATGTAACATCCCTTGTGGTGTATGTGATGTTTACCTTGTGGCCCACAGCAGGACACACAATTTCTACAAGTGTTACTATGCTCAGAAAGAAATCACTACATAATACCTTTTCCCACTTTATGCATTGTGTACACTTTTAATTAATACAAAACAGGCTCTACATACACTAACATACTGAGTGTTCTACATACCTTGATAGCATTCTGAATCTTCGTAAATATCTCTCTTACTGTTTAAATGGTTCTATGGTATGAGCATATGGTTTGAATGTATGGCAAGTCATCCTTATATACGTCGATACCTGTAACATGTGGTTTTCTGCCACCAATTGGTGTTCCTGAGTAAATTATTACATGCACATCAGCTGTGCAGCTACTCCATTCACCAATTACACAGCATCAGTGGGGCATAATTGAATTCTCCACTTGGGCGTTGCCCTTTTGCCCTACCTTCGGGGAGACGGCCTGTATGTGTTTTGTTGTGAGGAATTGCAACTGCTATTTGTAGAGACACGGATATTTTTAATTCATGTCCCCCATGTATTGTGTGTGATGGCTAGAGCATGTGGTTCTACATGTGAGTGTACCTATCATCTCAGCCGTCTGATAAGGGACTATTGCAAACAAAACCTGTAACATTGCCGTCTGTTCCATTATACAACAGCTACGATTTCACATGGTGCATTTACAAATGTGTCTCTCACAAAGTATGTTAATGCCTCTGCAGATGTAATTGAGTGAGTGGATGTTTGTGATGTTATTACAGTCTGTATTGCAATTGTTTCGGGTGTGGGGGAGATGTAGGTGGGTGTACATAGTATATACAGGTTTGTGGGGACTGCATTTCTACATATTCCATATATGTGTGTGGGCTCCTTCCCTAATTGAAAACCTATCAGTTAGTAGACTGAACTACGGTTGTTACAGGCTTATACATTGAGCCATTGTTAATTGGTTTCTATATAGTATGCAGGTGAAGTTGATACTTCCATACCTCCAGAAATACAGCGATATGTAAAGGAATGTTACTAAATGACAGCTGTCTCGTTTATTTCTGTCACAGATATTTGCACTCATTGCAGTTGTGTTGGTGACTGAACCACTTTGGCATGGGTTGCCACCTTTTCAAATGGCCATAGTGGGACATGTGAAGGACACACCTCGGTGTTTACAGGCCGACACATACCCATGGTCAGTACACAGGCTAGAACATACTTTTATCCTGAATACATACCTATTCTTGTAGCACTTTAGCTACTTATCATGTTTCATGCAACATTTACGTTTTGTAGATACAGGCATAACTATTTAATGCAACTATTACATAATATATGGGGCATAATTATGTCCTACAATCTCGGACATTTGCCCTTTTTAATATTTTTTTGTCAGGACACAACTGCCCAGGGAGGAGCTATCCCTCTTAAAGTGGGACAGGTGGTAACCGTATGCCTACGGCCAGCTATAACCACACGTACCGTAATGATCTACCTCCGAGTTGGCACTAACAAACACACGATGGAAACACACACACACACACATTACAGCCCCACAGAAATGCACACGGCACCCTCAACACACACATACACAGATTACAGCAATCACAAACACAGTTGAACACAGTACCTACGTGGACCACAACACCGGCAGCAATGACTAAATGTCTCTTAATATTGTGATAATATTACATGCGGTTCCAGTGTTCCGGTACTGTGTTCTTTTGGTCTTTAAGCCTCGTGATTACGCGTGTCGGTATGTGACACATTCCATAGTTGGCAGTATCCTATTTATTTCTGCCTCAATGGTTGTGTACATGTCGTTGACCTATCTATATATTTGCAGATATAGGTGAATCCGTATATATCAACATATATCTCTCTATCACCCTATCTCTATTATATATATGTACACATATATATTACCAGATTTTGGGCAGGTTTTCATCTCCATACACATGTGCTTTCGGGCACCATATGTGTTCTCAGCTAAACGATGCTATACCTACATCCTCACCCCTGTCCTGCGGCTTTGCTTAGCAATGGCCAGGCCAGATTTGCATTGCTCCAGTGTGCTTACAGCTATGGTGGCACCCCCCACTGCTGATCTCATGTATACCTCTAAACCACTCCTCGGTGTTGTAGCGCTGTGCCGTATGGTTCATCCTTAGTCCGGTGGGATGTTTGAGATTCACTATTACTTGCCTCATTTGCATGGCATTGACTACTAATTTCTAGTTACTGTGCCCAATACTGTCACAGACCCTTAGCAACCCTTGCAGTTTGGTTGTGGTGTACCATGCATACCATTGA
This sequence comes from Protopterus annectens, assembly GCF_019279795.1. Taxonomy (NCBI): domain Eukaryota; kingdom Metazoa; phylum Chordata; order Ceratodontiformes; family Protopteridae; genus Protopterus; species Protopterus annectens. The sequence continues at coordinate 833,975,059 of NC_056744.1, forward strand.
GTATTATGGTGAAATCATGATTTGTATTACATTGCGATTTGATGACATTTGTATATATTTTCTTTGTGTTCCCATTTGTGCACACATGCCCTGCAGTTGTACTTTGCGTTACTGTGGACATGACATTAAATGTTGTTTTGTAGGTGTTGTGCATCTTTTCTTATGCCATTGGCTGTATATTTAGTCACTGGCATATGTTAACTTTGTAATACATGAGTCTGGTCCGCTTTCATAGCTCCGATGTTCTGTTTGAAAAAATGTAAACCATTTTTTTTTTGGTTTACATTTCTGTGGGCTTACGCTACGCCTGCACCACTTCATGAATTGCTATGTACCTTCATTTGCATGGTGCGGCACTGCGCATGGGGTGATTAGCATACCTAAGCCAAGGGCTGCGCAGATTTGGCGTACTCTGGTAGTGCACATGGAATTGGATCGTACCTGAATCGCTCGGTGGCCGTATTTGGTGTTATACCGCCTACGCTATGCCTGCACCTGGCGCAAGCTTCATGAATCCTGGGGGTTGTTTATTCCTATTACAAATATTCTGCATATGGTAATTCAATTTATGGAGCTCAGATGTTCTGGATTGTGAAGGTGTAAGTGATAATCTGATGGACGTAGGTTTATTCATCCGACTAGGAATGATTTTCATTCCATGACTAATGCGGATCTTAGTTTTGTTAACATTTATTAATTTAAATTTATTTCACAAAAACATTTTTAGCATGCCTGACCAAAACATTACTTTATTGGTAAACACTCAAAAGTATAAAACTGATAATTTCCTTTAAAAGCTCAAACATATACTTTATAGTTATCAGAGGAAAATGTATAATAGTCACAATAAAACAAAAAATACATAGTCTAAATAACCTAAGATGGATTTAACTTTATTATCTTTAAATACCAATGGCTTCTAGCCACTTGTTTCAAGCTTTTGATACAGCAGATGTATGCAGCAGTTTTTTAGTTGTATTTTCAGAAATATCAAATGTAAAAAATATCAAATATACAGTTAAAATAGAACAATATACAGTTACAATAAAACAAACCTAGCAAGAGATCAAATCTACTGAAATATTTAAAACTGAACAAAGCACAAATTGTCTTCCTTCAAGAAACTCATTTCAAAACAAATGACAGTTACAAATGGAATCCTAAGGAATATATGATATTGGCGCAATCCACTTATAAGACAAAGACAAAAGGGGTAACAATTTTATGGAAAACAAATGTGATTAACCCAGAAATCATTTATAAGTATGAAGATAAAGAAGGCCTTATGGCATTAGTAATAGTTAAATACAATAACAGAATATGGACCCTAGCCAATCTATACTGGTTCCCAGGCATTGGAACAGGAACTGTTATAAAACACTTGGATTTTATTTCCAATAATTATAAAGGCAACTTGATATTAGGAGGAGATTTTAACTGTATATCTGATATTAATGAAACTACAAATAAAAGACTGATGCATACATCTGCTGTATCAAAAGCTTTAAACAAGTTGGTAGAATAATTTCATCTTGTAGATACTTTCAAATTTAAAGAAGATACATCTCTGTTGTTTTCCCATCAAGGTCACAGATTTGGTACCCAAACTAGAATAGATAAAATATTTCTGCCCGTGACTTACACTCTAAAATCATTAATTTCTCAATCACTCCTTGCCCCTTTTCAGACCACAGTTCATTGATAATGAAACTTCAAAATGGGTACAAACCATTAATCTTTAACTCCAGGATTCTAGCATATATAACTAAAATTAAAGATTTCAGACCCTGGTTATTATCTTAATTACAGTTTTTCGTAGATATTAATAACACCACAGAGATAAATAAAATAATGATATGGGACTAATTAAAAGCTTACACATATGGTAAAACCCTAACTTCATATAAAAAACAATCAAAGAATGGGATTCTGAATCATTAGATCTACAATCCAAACTTTTGTCAGTAAAAGCTGAAAAAAATGAAAATCATTTGGAGGTGAAAAAGAAAGCAGAAATATTAAACAATAAATACAATGAAATTCTAACACATAAAACTAGTTTAGCTTTAATAAAACTGAAAAAGTAATACCTTGGTCACTTCTCCCAAATATCTACATAATTTATCCACAAGAATCAAAATACAATCAAAAGCTAATAACATTAAAAGTATCTTCCATGAAAAGAAAGGGAACAATGTCTCGGATATAGGTGACATTCTTAATGCCTATAGAAATCACTATATGGAACATTTTCAAAAAGAAAATATACATATTGATCAATTAAATCTAGATGAAAAATGTTCTAATATAAAAAAATACCAGAGAAATTAAAACTAGATCTTCAAGCACCCATATCCTACAAAGAAATTACAGATCCAATAAAAGACAGTAAAAAATAATAAAGGTTCAGGTATAGATGGCATAGTTATGGAAATATATAAACTTTTTCCTTCAAAGATACTATCCCTCTTCCACAAACCTCTATTATAAATTCAGTCACAAGCTTTAATACCACCCTCTTGGAGATATTCCTTAATCACACCAATCCTAAAGGAAAACAAATCCCCAAACCTCTGTACCTCATATAGACCTATATCACTATTAAATAATGACTATAAGATACTTATGACAATGTTAAATAACAGAATGAAAATATTACTATCCAAAGCAGTAAATAATGATCAAACTGGATTTATATATCATAGACACACACATGAAATATTAAAAGGATAAATTCTCTTATATATTATGTTAATAAAGAAAATTAACACTCATAATTGACTTAGATATTGAGAAAGCCTTTTATTCCCTAAATTGGGAATATTTATTCAAAATCCTAATGCTATTTGAATTTCCTGCATCCTTTGTTCATCTCCTAAAGAATATATATATATATATATATATATATATATATATATATATATATATATATATATGTGTATATATATATATATATATATATATATATATACAAATAATTTAGCGTATGTCAAGTTAGGTCCTTTTACCTCTGAATCTATATATATAACAAAAGGCACTAAACAAGAATGTCCCATGTCACCGATTCTATTTGCTCTGGCTATTGAATTATTGGCAGATTCGATTTGTAACAAAATGAAAATCAAATGAATAGATGTTTATGAACAATACAAGTCTAAAGTAATGCTATTTGTTGATGACATATTACTAACATTATCTAATACAAAAGAGACATTAAAAGAATTAGATACATTAATTGACAAATTTCACATGACTTGAGGACTTCATTTCAATAAATCAAAATTTTTTATTTTTAAATAAAAGGAAAGAACGGCAGACTAAGGGGGAATCATATCACAGGGAAACAATAATCTATCTAAGAATTGAGTTATGCAAGGATAATAATGTATTAGTCTAAACAAACTACAATAATATCATCAATATGATTAAAATCTCTGTGGAAAAATGGAACAAAATAATATTAACATTTAAAGATAGACTAGAGTTAATAAAAATGTTTTTACTGCCCAAGATCATACATATATAGCCTTGGCAATACAACTATTACCAGAAAGGAATCTGCTTAAAGAAATAAATTCCTGCCTAATAACATTTTTATCGTTTCCCAAAAGAAACAGAATAGCTTTAATACATCATATCAGACCATGGAAACAGGGAGGATTAAACATTCCTGATATAGAAACATATATAAAAGCATCACTATGTAAAACAATCTCAGATTGAATAAGTCCAAATTACTCTGCAAATTGAAAAGAATTACTAACTGTAATATTAATAAATGAATTTGATTTAAAAAAATGTCAAATAGATAAAAACAATTTGCCATGGCACATATTCCCCAAGATTCATGAAGCTTGCACCAGGTGCAGGAGTAGCTTTGGCATTCTAACGCCAAATATGGCCACCGAGCGATCCAGGTATGAGCTGTTTCCACGTGCACTACCAGTGCATGCCAGAGCTGTGCAGCTCCTGGCACATGTATGCTAATTACCCCATGTACAGCAGTGTAGCATGCAAATGAAGGTATATAGTGATCCATGAAGTGGTGCAGGCGTAGTGTAAGCATGCAGAAATGTAAACCAAAAAAAAATGGTTTACATTTTTTCAAACATAACATCAGAGCCATGAAAGTGGACCAAACTTACATATGATAATGTTAACATATGCCAATGGCTAAATATATAGCCAATGGCATAAAAAAATGCACAACACATAAAAAATAACATTTAATGTCATGGCCACACTAATGCAAAGTACAACCACAGTGCATGGGTGTGCAAACGGGATCACAAGGAAAATATATTTAGATTTCATAAAACTGCATTGCAACACAATTCATGAATTCATCATAATAGTCAATGGTACACATGCTACACCACAACCATGGCACAAGGGTTGCTAAGGGTCTGTGACAGTGTTCTGCATGGTAACTAGGAATTAGTAGTCAATGCCATGCAAATGAGTCAAGTAATATTGAATCGTAAATGCCCCGCTGGTGTAAGGATGTACCACACAGCGGTACCACACCAAGGAGTGGCCTGGTGGTAAACATGACATCATGAAAGGGGTGCGCTGCCGTAAGCACATTGGAGCATGAGTAATCTGGGTTGCTTGTTGCTAAGCAAAGTCGCAGGATAGGTGTGTGTACCTAGCCATAGCTTTGCTTAGCTGAGAGCACACAAGGTGACTGAAAGTGCATATGAACGTGGATGAAAACGCACTCAAAAGCATGTAAACATCCACGCACTACACACAATACAGCTGAAACAGGAAGGTTATGGGAAGACAATAAGGAAATGCTGCAGCATGGTAATTTGAGTACAAATGAGTAATTGACACCTAGGAACTCACAGTGGGCCATTGACGACAGTTAACAAAGCTGCCAGCAGCTACCTGCGTAGATCAGCTACATACATTTTTTTTTGTTTTATATATTTCAACTGTTTTGGTGGACTATTTTGTATATATATATATATATATATATATATATATATATATATATATATATATATATTTTTTTTTCTTTCTTTGTAATGACTCAGAGTTTTTCTCCTCGGGCATCTACTGAAAATGGACATATATCCAGTTAGACTAGCCCGGTCAACAAATGTTAAATAAATAAATAAAATAAATAAATAACACATTTTGCAACACAATCCTGGGATGGGAAAGTACAAAACAAGAAAGCAGGCAGCTGGATGCGTGCCTGACAATGGGAGGGGAATCGGGTTGAAAAGTACAGTAAAGGGCAATAAATTAATCATGGCAGTCAAGTATAATTCAACACCACAGGTCTCACAATAGCAGTACCTGCTGTGAAACCCACAAGTAAGATACCCTGCAGCTGGAATTGCACATACACTCCCAATGACATCAGCAGCTTTCAAAGCACAATAGTATAAAGTGTGAAAGCACCTCACACACACTTGTGTATTCCCAAACACTCTGCACCATCGGTGTAAACAGACGGGGAACTTTTAAAATGTACATGGTAGGAGTAGTCATAGCTTTGATTCATCAGCATGTGTTGGAGACTGAAGGTGGTGCAGAGGATGATCCTGACAACCACCTCAGGAACTGGAAGAGGAGAGGAGTGTTCAGACCATGGGTAGCCTACCAGGGGCTAAATGATCTGGAGATAGTAAAGCATTACAGGGTGGACAGAGACACCATACAGAAAATTGTTGAGCTGTGCTGACCGCACCTCAGATCCAGGAATAACAGAGGGGAACCCATCCCAGTGGACACAAAGGTATGTGTAAGCTTGAGAATACTAGCCACAGGTACCTTACAAAGGCCAACTGGGGATATCATGGGGATCTCACAGGCATCAGCATCCACGGTACTCCACCAGTTCCTGGATGCCATGTTACCACATGCCAATGAGCACATATATTTCCCTAAAACGCAGGAGGAGTTGGCCAGTAATATGCATCTGTTCCACCATGTGGCAGACTACCCAGAGGTACTGGGTGCAATAGACTGCACGCACATACACATCAAGTTACCACCCGGTGAGCATGGTAGGCACTTCATAAACTGCAAGGGATACCACTCCATCAACTGCTAGGTTGTGTGCAATGCCCAGGGCATTATCATGGATGTGTGTGAAAGCAGCCCTGGAAGCTACCACGACTCCCAGATCTGGCATGCTTCACAGCTCTACCAGGTATTAGCCAGGGGGGACATCCCATACGGCCACATGGTGGGGGATGCTGGCTATGCACTGGAATTGTGGATGATGACTCCCATCAGAAATGCACACACACCCATCAAGCATGCCATAATGAGGCACACTCACAAACCAGAATCATCATAGAGCCTTGCAGTACTCTCCAGGCACGTGTGCCCAAATCTTCATAGTATGTGCCATGCTACATAATATGATCCTGGGGAAACAGCTGCAGCAGGGACAGAATGATGAAGGCCCTCACAACCCAACACTATTGCTAAGGGCACTACAGGCACAGAGGGACTCAGACCATGAACACCCTGTGCCAGCTCCAGTAGGCAGATGGAGGCATGTCCAGTATGCCCATGCCTTGGCAAGGAGGGAACGTATAGCACATACACTGACAGTGTAGGCCCCTATGGACTGACACACTTCTCCACCTGCACACACAGTAAACATGGATGGCACACACACACAACCACCTGTAAATTGTTATGTATAGGTAGTCTACTGTGTGCATCCTACATAGGCAGCCCTCAACTATTGCACACACAACTGCTATTGGCACAAGGTAAGTCAATACCTGAACAGTAAATTAAGCTATCAGCATGTGTCGATACTGTATGTATAGTTTCCTAGGTACATCGGTAGTTACATGCCTAACTGTCAGAGGCCATTCATAAGCCTAGCCAAAATGTGTCTGCTGTCACCACCCCATTGATTAACTAACTGTCCCTCTGTGGAGCAGAGCCAGTTGCAAGATCCCTGGGGTGTAACCATTGTTCTCCACCCACTCTGTAAGGATTCCCTGGTGTGTTATTGAGGAGCTCCATATAATGTAATCAGGGATGTAGTTCGAAAATATGGGAGTACCCATAACAGGTATCGGTCACCCCAGCATTCTCCAGTTATGGTTGAGGCAAGGTGTAGCTCATTACAGTGTGTGGCTCACTGTGACATGGATTCCCATAGCTGGAGCATATCCATTAAGCCTGACTTGGACACACCATTACCAGGTATCATCCATATGTACACCAACTGAGTTACACATTTGTTTGCAGTATTGAGAAACAGCCGTAGTACACTCTACATACTAAACACCATAACATTTGTACATATCCCAGATGCCTCAGTGGTAAAGCCAGTGACTGTGTTGTTCATGGTTCCGGTTTCACGACCTGCAAGGGCTGTCACGTCATTCTGAGGTCCCGAATAAGGGATGATGGATGTAGGTCATTAAAGCACATTTAAGCACATGTTAGCGAGTTATTGCACTGGTAAGTTCCGGTAATTGGCACTTAAACATGACTACACAGATGAGTGCAACACAGGTCTAACCTTTGCTGAATATCATGCAGATCACGGGCAAAGCTGCCCGCAACCACCGAAATGTACATTATTCACCCTTGTACTACTAGTGCCTGCTCTGAGAGGTAAAACGACCACTACCAGGAGTACAACATGCAACCATGTACACAATCTTCACAACAACCTACCAATAAGCTACCTGAGATGTACCAACGGCAGTTGTGTATTGTGACAGGTTAAAACACAAAAGGGCAGACTTTGGGGAAATAGAACAAACTGCCATGTACCCAATGAAAGGTGTATGCTCTCTCTCTCTGTAGATATATACATATATATATATATATATATATATATATATATATATATATATATATATATATATATACATATATATATATATTTTTTTTTATTTATTTATTTGCAGTTGGTTTGCCAGGATAGTCCATTGGGCCATTTGAACCCATTTTCAATGGAGTCCTGGGGAGAAAAGCTCCAATAGCACTCTAGGTTACAATAGTTTAAAGATTATATTTATACAAAGGTTGCAGTTTTGAACAAGACCTGTACAATTAATACAGCAAACATTGCAAGTAATACAGAAGAAAACAACAAGATAGCACTGAATTCACCAAGCAACAAGAAAACCAGTAAAATCCAATGGTTTATTCGATACACTCTAGCGCCTCGGCTACAGTAAGCCTTCAAGGAGTAACACCAAACACACCTAATACATCTTTTATAATCCCATCAATCCACAAATCAGTAAAACAATTTATCAATCAACCAATAAAATTCACTTTACATCACACTTCTCCAGCAACAATCTGTGTTAAGACCTTTAGGTAACAAAGTGCCATATTTTAAAATAAAGACAGTTTCTTTTTTTAAAAGCAATTTTACAACAACATTTATATCAAGTTCATCAGCAGCCACTTGTTGCAAAATAGTAGCTTGCAGTGTATGATATTGTCCATTATGATGTTCACAAAAATGTTTAGCTAAAGGACTCTCTATTTTACAATTTCTGATGTCTCTCATATGTTCTAGTAACCTCACCTTAAACATTCTTTTAGTTTGACCTATATAGTACTTCTTACATCCACATTTTATTGCATAAATTACTCTACTTGTCCTACAATTAAATCTACCATCAGGAACAAAACTTTTGTCATTTATATTATTAAATGCTCTCTGAATATACTGGCAACAATTACAGTTTGTACAAGGAAATGTACCTAATTCAGAAATTGATCGTAATAGTTTAACTTCTGGTCTATTAAATTTTGTGTGCACTACCAAATCTTTAATGCTCCTACCTCTTTTATACGAGAATACCATTTTTTTTAACAATAATTCATTCAAATCACTATAATTTTGTAAAAATTGCCAAAAATGTAAAATAGTTTTTTTTAATTTTATAACTACACACATTATATGTTTTCTACTAAAAAAATCTTATTATCAGAATCTACCATTCTGTTCTTACCAAAATAACCATTATTTACACTTTTATAATTTATTTCTTCATTATTTTGTTTATTAAATCTAATTTCAGTTATCCATTTTATGTCAGCATCAAGCAATTTGATGTCATAATTTCTTCTGACAAACATCTCTTTTGTGTTATGTATTTCCTTCAAAAATATTTCATCTTCATTACACAAACGAGAAATTCTAAGTAACTCTCCATATGGCAAGGCTTGAATTGTCTGTCTAGGGTGACAACTAGATGCTTTGACAAAATCATGTGGTGTACTAAATTTTCTATGTACACTAGTAACCACTGGTTTACCATTAATTCCATGTAGCTGAATATCCAAAAAATTCACCATATTACCATATGATACTCCATCAAAAGAAATGTTGAACCTATTTTGTTGGATACTAGTTACAAAACTTTGCATTTCATCCAAGCCATCTTCACACAAAAAATTAAATCATCAAAGTATCTATAGTACAGTTTAACATATTTCTTTACAAATGGGTTATTATAAATACATTCTTTTTCAACTAGCCCCATAAAAATATTTGCATACATGGGTGCAAATGGGGCCCCCATAGCTGTACCTTGTAGCTGATGAAAAATCATATTATCAAAACAAAAATAATTATTTTCCAAACAAAATTGAACCAAGTCAAGTATATAATGTGTAAATGGCTGGTCACCCATGCTAACAAATAATGCTTCCAACCCATGTTTGTGTTGAATACTCGTGTATAAACTCTTTACATCTAATGTTAACCAATACATTTTCCTATTCCACATTATATTCTTGATTTTACTTAAAAAGTCAACAGAATCTCTTATATATGAAGGAAGACTGACTGCTTGTTTCAATAGTACCCCATGTAATATTACTCCAAGATTATGTAAAAAAAAGTGTCTAGCTGACACTGTAGGTCTACCAGGTGGTTTCCTAAATTTTTTATGGATTTTGGGTAAACAATAGAAAAATGCTGGACCAGTGCCAGATAGAGTCAACTTTTTTTGAACATCATATTCAGTCCAGTAACCCAAGCGTAAACCTTTATGAATTAAAGATAAATATTGTTCTTTAGCTTATGTAACCACTTTTTCATCAACAATAGAATACACAGTCTTCTCCATCAATAATTGCAAACACATATTTAAATAATCCATATGATGCATAATGACTATTTTGCTGCCTTTATCAGATGGCTTAATGACTAAATCATTTTGCTTGGAAAATTGCATTAATTCTAACCATTCAAGTTTGGTAAGATTATATTCAACTTATTTTTTATCAAAATTCTTAATCAGACACTCCATATCAAAATCAACCATCGCTTGAAATTTTTTTATGCCATCATGTTGAAAAGGAGGTATGAAATTACTTTCAATGTTTACACCTGAAGAATCTATTGGATAATATGCATTCAAGTCACTGGCACAAGACACAAAAGATTCACATGATTCATTACTGCAGTCTTCTAGACTTAAATTATATTGACTTTCATTATTATAGCTTTCATTATTACTATGACTTGCACCATGACCATTAAAAAAATACCATAAATGTAACTTCCTAATAAATTTAAATAACTCTATTTTACACATATACAGTTTTGGCAAAACAGTGGGCACAAATTTCAAACCGCAATTTCAAACAGAAATAATACTATCAGAAATATGACATCCTGACAAATTTACAACCATATTGGTAAATATTGGACAGATTGTTGCTGGAGAAGTGTGATGTAAAGTGAATTTTATTGGTTGATTGATAAATTGTTTTATTGATTTGTGGATTGATGGGATTATAACAGATGTATTAGGTGTGTTTGGTGTTACTCCTTGAAGGCTTACTGTAGCCGAGGCGCTAGAGTGTATCGAATAAACCATTGGATTTTACTGGTTTTGTTGTTGCTTATTGCAAGTAATACACACTAGTGATGAGGTTGGAGTTAAAACTGACTGACAATGGAACATTGCATTGTACAGCAGAGAGGCATTTCTTCTTAGCAACATACAGTTCATAGTTACAGTCTGATTCATTGTTTAGAAAATGTATATAAGTAGCAGCAGTCTGATGCAATATTTACAACTAACATATAAGTACTGGAATAAAAGTATATGGAGAGATGAATAGAAGGAGAAAGTTTTAGATGAGAATAAGATCGAGAGAGAAGTGAGAAAGAGAGAAAGAAGGAATCTAAGGCATTGAATGAAGTGAAAAGGGGGTTTGTTTTCCATAGAAAGAATGGAACAGGAGTTTGATATCATTTGTTATGTGGGGAGAGAGCAGGAGCATTCCCATTGGGATATTAGGTGTGAGTGAAGAGATTTTTTAAAAGAGTAATGGTTAGAAGTAGTACGAATGGAGGGTGGTAGGGAGTTCCAGAGACGTGCTAAACCATAGGATAGAAGATTTTTGCCTGGTGGACGGGATGGTTTGTGCACTTCTATTAGCTTTTGATTATTGGACCTTAGTACTCGATCAGGAAGGTACATCTTAAAGGTAGAAGAGAGTGAAGGACAGAGGGTGGGGTTAAAAATGAGCTTATGTACAAGAGTTAGTTGTATATATATGAGTTGATTTGGTAGTTCTAGCCATTTTAGTTTTTGGAGAGAAGGGCAGTGATGGGAGGATGACTTTTGGCTGGTAGCAAATTTGGCAATTTTGTTGTAGCAGGAGGAACGTTGAGATTTAAGAGAGGATTGTAGGTTAGTGAGAAGAGGAGTTCCATAGAGAAGGGAGGGGATAAGAAAGGAAGTAGAGAGAGTTACTTTAGTGGCAGGGGTAAGGTAGTTATTTTGTTGGTAGACCATACCTAGTTTTTGATGGGTCTTTTTGATGTTTAGTTGTAAGTGGGAATGGAATTTAAGCTGGTTGTCAATTTGGACCCCAAGTAATTTGGTCTCTGATACCAGTTCCAGAGGTATATTGTTTTGGCTAGTGATAGTGAAGGAGTTAAAGTTGAATGAGGTAGTTTTAGAGGGAGTAAATACCATTAGTTTGGTTTTAGAGGCATTTAATACAAGGTGGATTCTTTTCATCCATTGCTCAGTGGTTGAAAAAGCTTCTTGAGTAAGTTTTAGGAGTACAGGGGTAGATGTGGCAGAGCAGATGATAGTTGAATCATCTGCATATTGGATGATATTTGAAAAAGGAATAGAGTTCTGGAAATCATTTATAAATATATTAAAAAGAAGGGGACCTAATATGGATCCTTGGTGGACTCCGTTTGGGGTATTAAAAAATGAGGAGGTGGCCTTTTTCCATTTTACTGCTTGATATCGGTTAGATAAGTAGCTGGAGAACCAATTCAAGGAAGAAGGGGATAGGTTAAGTTTAGAGAGTTTAGTTAAAAGCAGGCTATGAGAGATAGTATCAAAGGCTTTAGAAAGGTCTAGTAGTAGGGTGGAAACAATAAGGCCAGAATCCCGGACTTTATTAATAGTTTCAAGGAAGGAGAGAAGGGCAGTCATAGTACTATGATTTGGCCTGAATCCATGTTGTGTGGGTGTTAGAAGCTGTTTATCTAAGAGGTGTGGAAGAAGTTGTTGTTGTATGCATTTTTCTAAGAGTTTAGAGATAGGAGACAGGATAGCAATGGGACGGATGTCGGTAACATTATTATTGTTGCCTCCTTTATATAATGGTATAATGAAGGCCTTTTTCCAAATTTTGGGTACTATGCATTCCTGGATTGAACGGTTAATTAGAATGCTAATGGGGTAGGTGACTGCTTCAGCGGCTAGACTGAGAAAATAAGCAGGGATATCATCTGGAGCATTGGAGCAGGGCTTCAATTTCTGAAGGAGTTTTTTTATAGTAAAAGTGGGAATTGGTTTTAGTGAGAAGGGAGGACACTGGGAAGTGTGGGAAGTAGGGGAAGGAGATGGAGAGGGGTGAGTGATAGTAGAAGAAGGGGTGAAGAATTGTGAGTTAGTGGGGGAGAGTGAAGGAGTGGTGGAAGAACAGGGAAGAGTAATGGTAGAGGAGGGAGGAGGTGATGTGGAGATTGTGGTGGTATTAGAGAAAGAAGAAGTAAATTTAGAGATAGAGTCAATGAAAAAAGTGTTAAATTGGGTTGCTAAGTCAGTGTCAGTAGCATTTGGGTCAGGGGAGGGGGTGTCTAGTTTGCCGGGGTTAAGGAGAGTGGAGATACCTTTCCAGAATTTCTGAGGGTTAGTTTTGTTGTTGTTTTGTAGTGTGGAAAAAAAGTTTTGTCGGTCGGAAATGATGAGTTTTTTTACTTTATTTCGAAGTGTTTTGTATTCAAGAAGTGTGAGGGGGGACCAGTTTTTTAGGTAAAAAGCCCAGGCTTTATCTCTTAGCCTCATAATAGTTAGTGTGTTTTTAGTAAGCCAAGTGGCTGTTTTAGTTTTTATTCTCTTTGTACTTATGGGAGCATGGTGGTCTAGAATTTTTAGGAATAAGATGATAAAGTGAGCAACTGCGTTGTCGAGAGGTAATGTTTTTAGACAGTTCCAGTTTATAGTTTTTAGGGAGTTAGTGAAGGATGTTGTGTTAAAGTTTTTTTGGTTACATACGGTAATATAGTTGTGGGAATGATATAAGGATAAATGGAGTTGGTATGTAAAGATGGGAAGATGGTCACTAAGAGGATCTGGAAGAGTACCCCTGTCAGAGAAGTATTGAGGATATGAGACTAGAATCCAGTCCAAAATACTGCCACTGGAGGTTTTTTTTGAGGGATGTGTTATAGAGTTAATTAGTTGTGAAAAGTTGTAGAGGTTGATGTTGAGTGGGTTTGTAGGAGATTGAATGGAAGCCCAGTTAATATTCACATCTCCTAGGATTATTGTTTCATTACTGATGTTGGTGGAGAGCCAGGAGAGGATGTGTTCAAGAGTTGAAATATTATCCCCTGGGGGGATGTAGAGGGAAGCTATACATATGTGCTTATGTTTGTTAATTTGAAGTATTGCAAGGAGTAGTTTGGCGTTCTTAAAGGGTGGGGTAGGCTGATTATAGGGAGTGACTGATAAGGAGGATGAGTATATGAGTGCTACTCCTCCCCCTTTTTGTGGGATCTATCTTTTCTAATGATACAGTAATTTGGTGGTATAATTTCAGAGTTTTTTATGTGGGGTTTTAGCCAAGTTTCTGAGATGGATAGGATGTCAGGTTTATTATGATTTATCCAGGCATGGAGGTTTGGGATTTTATTAACTATGCTCTGAGAATTTAAAGAAGTAAGGAATATTGACTTGTCTGTGGTGGATGAGTTGGATGGGCCAGGGTTGGGATGGATGTCACCTGATAGTAGACTGCAGATCAAATATGAGATTGAGTTAGAGAGGTAATAGCACAGTTTGGAGTGCAGGTTGGATTCAGGTGAAATTATTAAGGGTTTGTTAGTTATTAGTGGGGTAGGAGATTTATATAAGGTAATAAGTTTGTAGGGAAAAAGTAGGATGTTTGCTATAGGATAAAGGTGGGGGGGGGATTGGGGTCCAAGGATGTGGGGGAGAGAAGGAAAGATGGCTAGTTACATGGAAGGAGTGTTGATGGTATGGAGTGTGGGGCTGGGTGAGGTAGTGAAGGTAGGATAGGTTGAGAAGTAAAAGTAATAGATAGGAGATTTGTGAGTGTTTAGATAACATGTTGGAATAGGCTATTTAGAGGTATTATTTTTGTGTAGTGTTGGTAGTTACAAGAGAGGGATATATATATAGAGTAGCTAGTAGGTTGATAAAGGAGGGGGAGGGGTGAACAGTAAGTGAGGGATTAGTGTGGGTATGCTGGGGAGTGGTAGTAGAGAGGATGATAAGGCCTAATTGGATAGGTGTGATCCGATAGATGAGGAGGGTTGGAAAATTTGAGCGGAAAAAAGGGAGTGGATGTTACTAGTGAGGAGGAGACTGATTGGTTTGGGAAGACAGTGGGTGTGGTTATGGTAGAATAAAGGTAGAGGTACTGGGGGCGGGTGAGATTAGGGGGCAGGGTAGGAGAGCGGAGTGAGCCCATGAAGCGAGCAGGCGGGTAGAAACAAGGAGAGCAGGAGAAGAGCAGGAACAATCAGCAGATTGTGTAGTTGCTGAAAGGTGAGTAAGGAAACCTAGTCAGAAGGACAGAGGTGGTAAAAATATGTGAGACAGAATAAACAGGAAAAGTTATAGTTTAAAGAGAGAATCAGTAGTGAGAGAAGTAGTCAGGATTAGTGGTAAGAGACTGCCATCTAGTGGACAAATGGAGAAATGCAGCTTATAACCCGCCTGGGCAGTCCCTGGACTAGATAGGCTGAGGGGAAATAGGAGCTAAAATAAATCAGGGATCTGGATGTGGAGGGAGTGCAGAGATACAATAGAGTAAGGGCTTGGCTGGTGGCTATTCAGGCAGGGGAGCGCACTGAACACCTAGTTGGGCCTAAAAGCAATAAAATTCACAGTTTAGCAGCAGAAGTACATACTTCCTTGAGTCCTTCTGGGATAAGCTGGTTCAGTACAGATTGATTTACTTGGTTAAGTGGCAGGTTGAACTGCTGGTAAAAATGGTTGGGCCAAGTGTCCACCCGGGCGTATACAAAGTGGGTAGTTCAGGGTGGGACAGGACAGCTGCTGTTTAATATATATGTTTTATATATATATATATATATATATATTTATATATATATATATATATATATATATATATATATATATATATACACACATATAGAGAGAGAGGGTGAGAGAGAGATATATGTCGATATATGTGAATATACATATATATGTAGATATATAGATAAGTTAACATCTACACAACCATGGAGGTACATATAAATAGGATAACTACCAAATACCGAATGCTTTACATACAGACGCGCGTAATCACGAGGCTTAAAGACTGAAAGACCACAGTACCGAAACACCAGAACCGCGAGCACTACTATCACGATGTTAATGGACATTTAGTTAGTGCTTCTGGTGCTGCGGTTCAGGTAGGTTCTATGTGTAAGTACATTTCTGACTGCTGTAGCGTGTGTAAGTGTGTGTGTTCTGAGTGGGGTGTGTGTTTCCGGGGGACTGTAATGTGCATGTGTGGGTTTGCTTTATGTGTTTGTCTGTGCTATCTCGGAGGTAGATTATTAAAGTAGGTGTGGTGTGGGGTGCGCAGCCACCCACATGGGGGGTGTATGGGGGCATGCCCACTTGCTCATACATAGTGTAGAATGGTTTGTTTGGATGTGATGGGTAGCAGTGTGTCTGTGTGTGCATGTGTGTGTTCTGTGCTCGTGTTGCTTTCGTGAGTTTGACTGCCGTGAGTTTGAGTGTTCAGTATTGTGGGGTTTGGGAGTCTGGGAACACTAATGTCGGCGTTGGAATTGTGTGCTTTCCAGAATCCGTGAGTATCCCGTATACAGCGGTTGAAGTCTACAAATATGTGTATAACATGGACCCTAGCAATCACACATTCTGCCACGACTGAACGTTATGAACAAAGGATATGGAGATTATATGCCTATACACTATTACAAATATGTGCTATGGACATGAGCCAAAGATAGGGTTACCACCTGTCCCACCTTGTGAGGGCAGTCCCTCTATGTGTGGTAATGTCTTGACCAAAATAAAAAAAATACTAATGTCCTACAATCTCAAGACATTTGGCATGTCCCATATTTAATGTAATAGTTGCATAAAATAGTCATGTCTGTATCTAAAATACCTACATGTAATAAGAAACATGATAAGCAAGTAAACTGCTACACAAATAAGCTTTTATATATGCATATATGTACAGTTCTATACCTTGTACTGACCATGGGTATGTGTTGGCCTCTAAACTCCAATGTGTGTCCTGCAAATGTCCCACTATGGCCATTTGAAAAGGTGGCAACCTTAGCCAAAGAGGTTCAGTCACCAACACAACTCCAATGAGTGCAAATATCTGTGACAGAAATACACGAGACAGCTTTCATTTAGCAACATTTCATTACATACCGATGTATTTCCGAAGGGATTGAAGGACTAACATCAACTGCATGCTATACAGGAACCAATTAACAATGGCTTAATGAATCAGCCTGCAATTACCATAGTTTTCATCCACTAAAGGATAGGTCTTTAAATAGGGTAGGAGCCCTCACACACATATCAAATATGTATAAATGCAGTTCCTATACACCTGCCTCTGCTATGTACACCCACCTACATCTCCCCCACACCCGAAACAATTACAATACAGACTGTAATAACATCACAAACATCCACTCACTCTATGACATCTGCAGAAGCCTTAACATACCTTGTAAGAGACACAGTAAAATGGCCCTATGTGAAATAGTTTCTGTTGTACAATGGAACAGCAGCTGATGTTACAGGGTTTGGTTGCAATAATCCTGTTTCAGATGGCTGTGCATACACCAGGAAGTGTTACCAATTACTGATTAACAACACAGTATGATACACATGTACATTATACCAAAGAGGTCAGGTGAGCACACTTCAAGACACCTAACGTTCTATGCATAGCCACACAGCCTTGAGCTACCGAAACATCCTTGCCAGACCTAAACATTTGCAGATGTATCAGGTACAAACCCTGCATAAGTAGCAATGTTCAGAAATATAACAGCTAGACTCACATGTAGAACTACATCCTCTAGCCATTACACACAATCCACGGGGGCCATGACATTAATATATCTCTGTGTGTCTCCATATAGCTGTTGCAATTCATCACAAACAGCACATCCAGGTCGTCTTCCTTGAAAGTAGAGCAAAGGAACAACGCCCAAGTGGAGTATTCAATTATACACCACTGTTGCCATGTTATTGGCTAATGGAGTAACTGCACAGCTGATGTGCACGTAATCATCAACTCCGGAACACCAGTTGGTGGCAGGATACAACTTTACTGACATCTAAGTGTAAAAGGATGGCTTGTCACACATTCAAACCATCTGTATATACCAGCAAAACGTTATAACGAGGATTGCAACACAAACCAAATAGGATTTAAATTACCGTCAGCGACAACTCGGGTTACTAATAAGGTATGTAGAACACTCAGTATGTCAGTGTATGTAGTACCTGTTCTATAATAATTAAAGTGTACGCAATGCATATAGTGGGAAAAGGTATCTTGTAGTGATGTATTGTTGAGCATAGTAACGCTCGTAGAAATTATGTGTGTACTGCTGTAGGCCCAAAGTAAACACCTCATACACCACAAGGGATGCTATATAAGGACTTTGAACACAACAATTCCACTCCAGCCGCTGTCAGTGGCAGGGTTGGTCCAACAGGTACATGCCATAACAGGGGATAGTATAGGTTGATATACTGTAACAGTAGGCATATGTACGGGTGTATAACTGAGAATAACATGTCAAATGTGGTCCTGCTGTGCAATTGTGATTTGCATTGTGGGATATTGTGCCAAACACTGTGTAATGTGCAGTATTGTAAGGAGATATGTCTAACATTTTACATATCATTACTGTTATGTTAGGCAAACATCAGGTATGTCTATTGGCATGTACAATACACAATAACAGGATACATTAGACTTGTAGTCACCAGACAATGTATCAGCATGCTAGCTAAGTGGAATGGAAGAGCTAGTTAATTATCCATGCACTAAAGACATGCAATAAGTTCATAGGTAGGTACTATGCTGTCTGGCCAAGGCCATTCATAAGCCTAGCTACAGTGTGTTGGTTTATGCAACCTCCCTAGGTTAGTTTCCTGTGCCTGTGAACAGCAGAGCCATTAGTTCCCCATGCCTCTGTCCAGCAGAGCCACTGCAGTGATCCCTGGTGTACATGTCTGTCTCCCATCCACCCATCAAGGTTTCTCTTAAAGAGTGCTAGTGAGGGTCCCTGCCTGATGTACATAGGAATCATGTTCCAAAGCATGGGGAGTGTCTGGATTAGGAATGTATCCCTCAAGCACGTCCTAGTCATCGTTGCATTTAGGTACATATCCCAGAGCATGTGGCTCTCAGGGGCTTTTGCATATGTGGAGCATATCCATCAATACTGTTTTGGACATGGGCCTTGTATGTCCAGCAGAGATCACCTCTGAGTATGTGGTATGCAAACGAGTACAGCTAGAGTTTCTGTAGTTGGGCTGCATACGTCATCCTTCAGAGGTCAGTATTCCTCTTGGTGTGGTAATGTTGTGGTGTTTCAAGCCGTTACTGTTGTCTCATAAGATATATCCCAAATGGGGTGTTGTATCCTTTAATGTGTCTTATAAGTCATGAGTAGAGAGGCACAATGGCTGCCTTTGTTCTGGATACAAACCCATTAGAAATTGGGGGAGGGGGCATGTAGAATGATATCCACACCACCTTGCCAATATGGTTTTCATAGGAGTGAATGCTATCTGCGTGGGTTCTAAGATCCCTTATTATGTCTTATGTATGTAGGGGACTACCACCTATGTGATAGTCTGTGGATGTTTGGTGTAATCCAAAGGGGATGTCTATGCACCTTGTGGCATGCAACTTGAGGTCATATTATTGACACCAGGTATCTGTCTCAGTGACACCCTCATGGATAGTGTCTGTATCAGCTGGGGAATCAATCATGGCTCCTAGTTTGCAGTTGTCTGCAAATCTTTTCAGCCTAAGTCCTCCTGTGCTAGCCTGTACCTCAGAGAAGCATATACCAAACATGAGGGGCCCTATGACCGAGCCCTGGGGGACGCCAATTGTAACTGTTTTACAGTAGGACCTAGGGTATGCTACCCTCACTGTGTGGGTTCTGTCCGTGAGCCACTTTGCAAAACATCTCATGACATAGGGGTTAATACCAGAATGGGGAACGGTGTTGAAAGACTTTGAGAGGTCAAAGTAGGCTGTGTGGACCTCCTTACCCTCATCTAATGCCTTGGTAACTATCTCAAAGGAATCCACCAGGTTTAGGAGGCATGGTCTGGCCCCAACAAATCCAAACTGGGTGGGATCAAAGGTTTGGAGGCCACCAATGTCTCTGTGAATGAGATCCATGAGGATGTGCTCCATAGCCTTGCAGAACAGGCTAGTTAGGTGTATAGGGCAATAGTCTCCGTGGTCCATTGTGGTGCTACCTTTTTGGAGTGGGATAACTGTTGCTGTGCATCATTCAGGTGCCTCAATGCCTGATGCAAGGCTATTATTGAATATGGTGCCTAAGTGGGGAGCCAGTTCGTTCTGAATTTCATGGAAAACGCAGCCTGGGATGTTGTACAGTCCCATGGATGCTGTGTTCCTGGCTTTAGAGAGTGCAGTTTTGAACTGCATAGTTGTGATTGCAGAGACTCTGCATCGTTCCTGTATAGATATTGGCCCTTTAGGGTGTGAGAGGAGTATAAAGTTAGTACTGAACCTATATGCCAGAATGTTGCCAATATCAGTCAGTACTGCAATGTTCATGCCTTACTGCTGTAAGTCAGAGCAGATGTGGGTATCGCCATCGACACTAGTGACATACCTCTAGAATGCTTTGTGGTAGTCCTTGGAATTAGTCGTGGGTATGTTTACATAGCTAGCTTTGGAGGATCTGATAATGGATCTCAGATTCTTACTGAGGCTGATCAGGGAGCTCCTCCACTCATGGTATTGTACTCTCTTTTGCAGCAGTCTCTTCCTTCTGTTGTACATTATGTCATGGCAGTGGACCACTAGATTGGCTTCCTTTTCCTGGAAGGTAGCGTTATGGTTCTGTTTGGGATAGCACGATCCATGCAGTCGTGTAAGTGCTCGGAGGCTCTAAATAAAAATCTACCTAAGCAACAGAGACCTCCAAAGTAGACATCCAAGCAAACGCTACCTCAAAACAAAACACACACAACACATAGCCCACAAAGTCAGTGTGCCAAGCAGCCACAGCCCTTAAGGCTGAATAACACACCTGATACTCTTTTAATAGGTGACTCTATTGTCAGACACACTGACGTCCCGCTCACCAGGCTGAATAAAGAGAAGGTCACGGTGAGCTGCCTGTCAGGTGCTAGGATCTGCCACATAATGCAAGCACTCAGGTCACTCCAAAGCAAATACAAATATGACTCAGTCACTGTACATGCTGGTGTGAATGACCTGAGACATACCTCCCTGGACTACATGAAAAGAGACATAGAGGAGCTCTCTGATCATGTAGCCCAGGCTGGTATGACCCTGACCTTGAGCAGCATCTTACCCTCACCTAGAATGATGCCACAGTGCAAAGACAAAATGATCGATTTTAACAACTGGCTAAAATTTTGGTGTCATTCAAAGGGGATCCAGTGTCTGTCAGCCAGGGATGACATGCTCGACAAGCCACATTGTTTTGCTAGGGATGGCTTGCACCTGTCACCACTGGGCTTTTGGATATTGGCAAAGGCACATGCCACCCCCATAGTGCCTTTTTTAGGCAAGGCTCAAAAGTCAAACCCACCCCCATAGACAGCACAAGGAACAAGAAACTAAGGGTAATGCTGCTTAACGCCAGAAGTCTTAACCTCAAGATGCGCACACTCGAAGCTCTCCTCAGTATGGAGAACATCGATATCTGTGCAGTGACAAAAGATTGTCTTTATAAGATGGATTTATATATGAGACATGTCCGTTTTTATAAACGTTTTTTAGATGATGTGTTTCTTATTTGGGATGATACAGTTGAAACATTATATATGTTTGTTGATCAGCTGAATAGGACCACTGGGTATTTGAGGTTCACCTCGTCAGCCTCTTATGAACAGGCAAGTTTTTTAGAAATATCTGTTAAGAAATTGAATGATGGCAACTTTGTCACAGGTGTATACAGGAAGGATTGTTATAAGAACACCTTGCTGCACAGAAGAAGCATGCATCCCAAGCATGTATTTCAGAATGTTGTAAAAGGTCAGGCCATGCGGACATCTAGACTTAATAGTACTAACATAGGCTTTAACCGAGAATTAGAGGGCCTGAAATCTAGGCTTTCAGACAGGGGATATACCCGGTCTGACATTGCAACTGGTATGCAGGACATACACTCACTAAGAGAGAATAGGGCTAAAACTTATTTTTTACACAAACTTGGGAATGATTCTCATTCTAGAGCTCACATTGACAATAGGTTGAAAATACCAATGTATTTCACCAGTGATAGAAACAATATCTATAATATCTTTCAAAAGCATTGGGGTGTTCTTCTTACAGATCCTATAATAGCTAGTATGGTGGGTAATAAACCCAGTTTTAGATATAAGAATAGGAGGAACATTAAGAGGTTGCTCTGTCACACAGTTACAAATAATAATGAACTGGAAGTGAAGGGGACATACCCATGTGGTAAATGTAATTTTTGTAATCATATTGATAGTTCGAACTGCTTTATCCACCCAGATACAGGCAAGCAGTATAATTTCAATTGTAATGCCAGTTGTGATACTCAGCACGTTGTTTATCTTGCTAAATGTGTACAATGTTTTTCATTTTATATAGGAAAAACAGATAGACAACTTAAGAACAGGATTAGAGAACATCTCTATAATATTAGAACAGGCTTACAAACTAATGCTTTAGCGAAACATGTGATGTCTACTGGTCCTACACATAGCTTTGAGTTTATGGCAGTAGATGTAATTTTACCTAGCCCCAGGGGAGGAAATATTAAAATGGTAACTGAAGAATGTGAAATGAAATGGATAACTCGCCTTAAAGCGGATGCAGGGAAAGGCCTAAATGATAGATTGTCCATTAAATCTTCCTTACGTATTAAAAGTCTTAGTGTAAGGTAAGGTTAGTTGTAGATTTTGAAATAATGACATTTTTATAGTATATTTAACATCATATCTATGTATATATAGTGTTTGCTTGAGGTTTATGTTATTTCATTTTGTTGTTTGGGTCTAGTTAGAACACCAGCATATGTTAGAAATGTAGTTTTCTTGTTACGTTGATTTGATTTTCCATATGAAGTCTGGAAATATTAGTATGGTTTTAGTTTTAGATTTCTTGTTGTTCTATATCTCCGTATATGTTAAAAAACTTCTCAGCAACTTCTTTATATATATTTAGGATTAGTTTTGTATATGAAGTCTGAAAATGTTAGCATACTTTTTTTAGTTTCAGACTTCTTGTTGTCGTTATAATTGTAAGTTTTGAATATTTATGCATAGATGTGGATTAGGAATTAAGTGTTCTGAGTTTTGTGTTTAGCGTATTAGATTATCTGTAGTTATTGTATTGATAGTTGGTTTTTGTTATTAGTTGATAGTTCTATTGAATGTAAGTAAAGTTGCATACTTTTGTATGGAATTCTAGACTAGGGATATTTGATATGTTTATGGAGCACGACCATTTGGTTACCTTGGCAAGCTTGTCTTGTTCCCTGGTCTATTATACATATTTTGTGAAGTTGTTAGATGTGAGCGTATTCCGATGCGTTTGGTTTGCTTAAATTATGACGTTGCGTCAGGATTACGTGGTGCGTAGATCTTTCAGAAGTTTTGATTAGAACATTTTCAGATATTCACGCATACGCGATTATGGGTGTTATTGTTTTAATATGAGAGGATATGATGGCTTGGGAGATTAATATTGTTTGGTAAGCGCTATTTTCTAAGAATAAATTTGTATGAGTTATTTTTTGTCGCCAGTTTGACGTTGAGAACTTCAGACAGATTGTATTAACGAATGCTTATGTTGCCATTATGCTTGTTGGATAAGAATGTACATGCTAATGGTTTATGGTCAAGCAGACTGTTTTAGGAATTGCTTATGAAGGGGCAAAGTGAAGCATAGCACTTTACGTTCTTATTGAAGTTTATTTAGTGTATGTTTATATTTATTGGTAGTATATATAGTTGCTATGAGGTTGTGGAAAATGCTATTTAAACTGTTTGTAAATGTTGCATGATTTTTAGAATTTATTTATGTCAAAGCACAGCTTAGGCTCTTTGTAGAAGTTTATTATGTGCTACAGTTGATGTGAAAAGTGCTTTTATGGGAGATGAATCATGTGAAATGTGCATATATTTTTTAACAAAATTTTTTTAACAGTTTACGTTAGTAACTATCTGTTTCCAAGGAAATGATGTCACATATGAATGTGCTTTGAGTTGTGTTTAGGATTTCAAATTGATGGTAACCGCTCAGTCATTTATGGTCTGAAGAAGCTGTTGTGAAAGTGCTTACCATTGACTAAGTGCACTCGGAATTAAACTTGGTTTAGTTTATTTTTGAGTCTTCTGAGTCGCTTTTGTATACCTTTGAGGCGTGGAATTATCTGTGGCTTGCCTTTCCTGGAAAATACAGATGAAATAGATGCATGGTTGCTAATGCTGGTGTTCTTGTTATTATATTACTTGTTTTTGGTGCTTCATCCAGCGTAACATTTGTCTATAGAGGTGTGGTTGCCTTTTTGTTGACTGGATATATATATATATACACACATATATATATATATATATATATATATATATATACATACCACACACACACACACACACACACACACACATATATATATATATATATATATATATATATATATATATATATATATATATATATATATATATATATATATATATATATATAGACACACACACATAGATCTATACATACAGACACACACACACGCACACACACACACACACACACATATATATATATATATATATATATATATATATATAAACTAAGAAATGAACTTCGTGACAATAAAAGCATTCAATAAAATAGTAAATAACACCAACAACTCTTGTAGAACTTTAGCGCTTTCGTCTTATTTATTATCAAGACTTCTTCAGAAAGACATGTTTCATAAGTATGAGCAACCATTTTCACTTCCTTTATATACATTAGTTCTAGCAGGCCATTTAAATTAACAACAGTTCCTTTCCAATAGAAAAGTGTGAACAAGCAGGGTGCTGTGTGCATTTTCATTAACATTACAATTGCAGTTACATAAGGCAAATTGGTCAGACAATAATAGCCTTGTGGTGCCGTGTGCATACTAAAAGGGATTGTGTGCAAAAAGGGATCGTGTGCAAAAAGGGATTGTGTGCAAAAAGGGATCGTGTGCAAAACAGGGGATTGTGTGCAAAAAGGGATTGTGTGCAAAAAAAAAAAAAGGTTGGGGGGGGCAGGAAGGATGACAGTCATGCTGTGATGATTCTAATATAAACACGTAACTTATGAGTGTTTGCCTCCAAAGGTAAGTAAAGAAGGGAACGGAGGAAGGTGGAGGAGTCAGGTAGAGAGTCCTACTATGCTTTGGCATCGGTGTGTGTGTAGAGAAATGTGTGGGTATGCCACCTGATGGGGGAGTGGGAGGAATGCGGTGTGGACTTGAGGGGGGGCTGTTAGGGGGCCGCCCATGACAAGGAGCCTATGAATAACAGTGTCCCCCAGAAGACTGTCAGTGCAGATGGTACCACCCGTGGGCTGGTTTGGATGGTATCACCCCTTGAATGGCTGCGTGAAAATGTGAGACCGGGGGGTATAGTTGGTGGGGTCAGCGGGGGCTAGCCTGGTGATTGGGAGCATGTGTGTAGGGGGTATGGGGGAGTCAAAAGTCAGAGAGAGTGGGAGCATGTGTGCAGGGGGTATGGGGGAGTCAAAAGTCAGAGAGAGAGAGAGAGAGAGAGAGAGAGAGAGAGAGGAAACACATTATATTCACTTGCACAGTTGTAAATCCATAAACACATTAAATCTACTTGCACAATTCTTCAAACCCTCTTGCACAGTTCTTCAAACCCTATCACATTTCAATCTCTATACCATTTAAGTGCACATTTAATGTTCAGTGTCTCGTTGAGACCTGGATAGACATCAGCTCTCAGTTCTATCTGCCATTTTAATTCCCGGACTTGCAGGAATGTGTCCATGTCCCCTACAAATTCTGTTATTTTTTCCAGCACTGTGAATTTGAATCCTGTGAAGTTTGGGCAAATAGTACTGTGTTTAGCCAAGGCATTCAAATTGTCCTGTTTGTGTATTGCTGCAGTGTGTTCTTTAATACGGCTACTCAGCTTCCTGTTCATTTTGCCGATATAGAAATTCCCACAGTGTTCGCAGAAAGCACAGTAGACTACATTTTTTGTGTTGCAGTCATAGTGGTCATGTAGACTGACAGTTCTGTTGCAGTGCGGGAAGGTGACATTGTTGCTTTTTCGTATGTGTACACAGGCAACACACTTGCCGCAGTCAGACATTCCAGGTTCTGTCGATACTTCGCTCTGTGGGGATGGGCTTTTATTCCTCTCGAACGCATCACCAAAAGAAGAGGTCCGTTTGAAACAGAAGTTTGGGGATGTCCCAAGTAACTTTTTCAGACCTTTTTCTCCTCCCAAGATGTCCCAATTGTTGGTGAGGACCCCTCTAATTCCAAACATATCGGTGGAAATTGGAAGGGGGAAACTTGACACCCAGTCCTTTTTGTTCGGTCCGTTCTGTGCCCTTGCTGTGAATCCCTTTTCCAGGATTGGTGGGTACCTGGAGTGTCTGTGCTGTATGATCTCTTGGAACAGGTTGTCCACTAGATACTCTGGGTATTTTCTTTCTAGGAACAAGTTTCTGAGGTAAAAACCTTCCTTGATGAAAACCTCGTCCCTAAAAATGAGTCTGGATAACCGGATGAATTGTCCTTTTACAATATTCTTTTTCATGAAATGAGGATGCTGGCTGCTGAACTCTAGATAGTTATTCTGGAAAGTGGGCTTGCGGTAGATGTTGGAGTCAAACTGTCCATTTTCCGGGTCTATAGTGAGGTGGATATCCAGGAATTGAGTGGTGGTTCTGATATGTCCTACCATGAGGGTCAGGAAGTCCAGACTCTGGAAAAGGGTTTCCAGAAAATTGCTCAGAGATAGTCTGTCCCCCTTCCAGACAAAAAAGACGTCATCAATATAACGCCTGTACATTATGGTGTTGTTGAACCCGGGTAGTGATTCAACCTTATCCATTTCCCAGGCACTGAGGACTAAGTTTGCATATGCTGGGGCCATTTTGGACCCCATGGCTACCCCTTTTTGTTGGTGGTAAATCTTCCCGTTGAATTGAAAGAAGTTATTTCTTAATACTGCTTCTGTTAACCTGCATACAGCATTAATCTTAGTCCCGCTTAGGTTGGAGTGCCTGTTCAGGTACTGTCTGGTGAGGGTCAGTCCTTTGGCGTGGGGGATGTTTGTGTAGAGTGCTTCTACATCTAGGGTGACCAGTAAATATTCCCCTCCATCCAGCCTTAGTTTGAAGATGTCATTTAGAAAAGCCCAGGAGTCCTTGATGTAGTATTTGCTGTTCTGTACAATGGGGTTAAGGATGTGGTCCACGTATTGTGAAATCTTTTCTGTTTTTGTCCTTGATTCGATACCACATGGCGGAAAGGTGGATTTTCAGGGTTCTTGTGAACCTTGGGGATTCCAAAAAATTTTCCAAGGCTGGGTGTCATGACCTGCATGAAGTCTTTTTCGTCTTGAGAGATCTCATCCCTGAGGTACAGTTCCAACAGTAGGTTGTCAATTTGTTTAAAGTTCTGTTGTACCTGGTTGATGTTGACCTTTTTGTAGAACTGGTTATTCATGAGGGATGCTTCAAGTGTTTGGATATATCTCTCCTGCTCCATCACTACTATCCCGGATCCCTTGTCAGCCTTCATGATCCGTAGGGATTTCTCCTGATTCAGTTCCTTCCAAGCCTGTCTTTTTTCCCTGTTCAGGTTGTGCCACTTTGCTGAGGGCTTATCAGAAAGGAGTTTCCTGATATCCCTTTCGCAGGTACTTGCAAAGAGGCTCAGTGTGTTGTTGAGTGCAGGAGTGTACAGGCTCTTCATGGTAAGGGGTCTGTTGTTATCTTCCGAGCTTTCCTCATCTTCTTCCTCTTCATATTGTTGTATATCTAATTTTAGTTGTAACTTTCTCAGGTAGCACTTGAGGTCCAGGATAACATCCGCCGTGTTGGCTCTCTGCGCCGGGATGAAAGAAAAGCCTTTCTTCAGTACCTTATGATGGCTTTCCGAGAAATCTTGTGTTGTGAGGTTAAAGATGTCACCTACCCCTGCTGGAGACCTGAAGTCAGTGCTATCAGGTGCTGGTATCAGTGAATGGGGAGAGTGATCAGGGTGGTCCACCCCAGTAATACTAGTACTGTATCCCGTTCCCACTCCTTCTTCCCCTGTGATTGTTGTTCCCCCTCCTTCCCTCAATATTGTTGGTGTTGTGGTTCCAGTTTCGTTCATTACCCCCAGGTCTGAACCTGGTATAAGTCCTGGTTCTGGTTGTGAGTCCTGCTGAAGATAAAAAAACATTGTTGTTGCTACTTGTGCTGTTGTTGGAAGACTGGTCGTTGATTTGTGGGGTCTGATAAACCCTTTCTTGATTGATCGCACTGTCCGGTGTCCTGCGGTTTGTATTGTTCTTGTCCTCGTTGTTGTCGTGGTGGTTACGTTCACTGGTGTCTGGATCTCTCTGTGTCGGCTGATTCTGGAGAGGCATTTCTGGTCTTGGCTGTCCCCTAGCAGGAGTATGTACCATCATCTGGGAACTACTCCCTGCTAGTGGGCTGGATGTGATGAGGAGTCTATCCACCTCTGGTGTGTTGGGTCCATTTGTGGGTTCTTGTAATTCTGTCGTAGGCCTTAGTTCAGTTGTGGACAACGGATTGTTTGTGGGATATCTGTCTGGCCTTCTCCGTGTGTGTAAGGAGCGTGTGGGCCTGATCGGGTATGCTTTTCCGTCCTCATATTGTTTAATGTCCCTAAGCAATTTGCCTTTCTTGCGTTCAATCAGTGCCGCCACATGCCTAGTAATTTTGTGCTGTACATTGTCCCACATTTCCGCGAAGTCAATATATGTGGGATCCTGCAGGATGTGTGTTTGCAGATCATCTATTTGAGACTTGTAGGTGGCCATACTCTCAGTATTACTTTGGATGAGTGCTTTGATAGCTGCTAGCCCAGAGTCATTATATATTTTGACCAGTTCTTTGTGAAGCTGAGAGTTTGGAGTAGTCCTGTTAGGAAATTTGTTACACCTGAGACCCTGTGGGACTATATCCAGTTCTAAACACCTTTCCAGATAGAAGTTGTCATGCTCCAGGTTTTTGTAGGTTTTAATCAGTCTCTCAAATCTGGTAATTAGAGATCTGGTGCTCTGTGAGACCCCTCTGTTTTGACTGTACTCCAGTTGTGCTGTTGTATTCTGGACCGGGCAACGGAAGGGATTAATTTCCGTCTGCGTGAGCATCAGGTCAAGAGCCTGTGTGGTCCTTATTTCTGTCCCAGTTCTGTTGTTAATTGTGGCCCTGGGTCCAGAGTGGTCTGGGGGTTCAGTGCGGTCCCTGGTGATCCTTTCATTTGTAGGTGTTAAAGGTCTGCTGTTTAGGTCCTCGAAGAGATCCTGCGTAAGCAATTCCTTCCGATAATTTTGTAAGAACTGTTGTTGGATCAATTGGTGTCCTGCTCCTGGTTGCTTCTGTCTTCAGTTGGCTACTAGAGCCTGAGTTGGGTGCTCTGTTTCCTGCCATACTGTCACGAGGAGTAGAAGACTTATAACTAAAATTAACCGCACTCAAAAAAATTGAACGAAGAGAAAATAGTAAATAACACCAACAACTCTTGTAGAACTTTAGCGCTTTCGTCTTATTTATTATCAAGACTTCTTCAGAAAGACATGTTTCATAAGTATGAGCAACCATTTTCACTTCCTTTATATACATTAGTTCTAGCAGGCCATTTAAATTAACAACAGTTCCTTTCCAATAGAAAAGTGTGAACAAGCAGGGTGCTGTGTGCATTTTCATTAACATTACAATTGCAGTTACATAAGGCAAATTGGTCAGACAATAATAGCCTTGTGGTGCCGTGTGCATACTAAAAGGGATTGTGTGCAAAAAGGGATCGTGTGCAAAAAAGGGGATTGTGTGCAAAAAGGGATCGTGTGCAAAACAGGGGATTGTGTGCAAAAAGGGACTGTGTGCAAAAAGGGATTGTGTGCAAAAAAAAAAAAGGTTGGGGGGGGGCAGGAAGGATGACAGTCATGCTGTGATGATTCTAATATAAACACGTAACTTATGAGTGTTTGCCTCCAAAGGTAAGTAAAGAAGGGAACGGAGGAAGGTGGAGGAGTCAGGTAGAGAGTCCTACTATGCTTTGGCATCGGTGTGTGTGTAGAGAAATGTGGGTATGCCACCTGATGGGGGAGTGTGAGGAATGCGGTGTGGACTTGAGGGGGGGCTGTTAGGGGGCCGCCCATGACAAGTATCCTATGAATAACAGTGTCCCCCAGAAGACTGTCAGTGCAGATGGTACCACCCGTGGGCTGGTTTGGATGGTATCACCCCTTGAATGGCTGCGTGAAAATGTGAGACTGGGGGTATAGTTGGTGGGGTCAGCGGGGGCTAGCCTGGTGATTGGGAGCATGTGTGTAGGGGTATGGGGAGTCAAAGTCAGAGAGAGTGGGAGCATGTGTGCAGGGGTATGGGGAGTCAAAGTCAGAGAGAGAGGAAACACATTATATTCACTTGCACAGTTGTAAATCCATAAACACATTAAATCTACTTGCACAATTCTTC
>NC_056744.1:834017984-834072984 GCF_019279795.1 Protopterus annectens
AGGAATATAGCTTAGCAATGTAAAACAGGCATCCATACTATGTGACATAATCCTTGCTAAAATAAGTGGTGTTTTAAAAAACAAGAAATGTTTGTTAATGGACATGTTTCCTGACAGAATGCTTTTTCACAGAACAGTTTGACGTATTTTCTCATAGATGCTTCCTTACAGCCTTCTGTTAATGGACATGCCTTCTCATAGAATAAGCAGGAAAACAATTCTGAAAGGCAAATATTGCGTACATTCTCACATCAGCAGAAGTGCTTCCAAGTAAATATTAAATGCTTTCTCAGAAAAACAACAAGAAAGTCTAAAAACAGATGTTACATGCTATACCACACAAGTTCCTTACAAAAGGAAGAAAAACAGGATCTAAAGTGTATGACTAAAAGAGTATATAAAGACTGTAAAAATAAGCTATGTTAGGTATGTAGGAACTTAGGTTCTGAGGTAAATGGAGATTGAAAAGTTATCATCTATACTGGTTGCCAAGTAAACCTTGCACATTAAAACTGTAACTATAACCATATACTATGCGTCATCTGTTATAGAAATGTTATTTATTAGTAACTGTATTGGAATTAAAATAGTATTGTGCTGCAAAGTATATTTTCTCATTGGTGCAGCTTGCAAGGCTCTGTGTCTTAAACAGACTGCAAATGCAGTTATGCAAAACTTTGTGTTCTAACCAGACTTTGATTTCAGCAGTCAACAGCTGGCAAGACTTTGTGTCTTAAGAAGATTTTGGTACAGCACACACAGAGCACCTTTATTAATTCATTTTTTTAAGAACTGCCCTATGTCTCAGCAAGGTAGGGAGATAGTAATTTTGCAGAATTTACTTTTAAACTAAATGTCATGATTTTGACGTAGTTCCCAGGATTGTGTAAATATTATAATTAACGTTGTACAATAAATAATATTTTGCATTCAAAAATGTGCACTTTGATTGGACAGCCCAATCAGCATACCCACTGTAAATCTGGCATATACCAACAGAAACAAGTTTGACCACCCATACTTTAAAAGATTTAAACAACATCCTTTTCCCTTGTAACCTTACTCACTGACCCACCGGTTACAGTAACCCAATAGTACCAGACAAGTGTGTCCATTCAGAACATGCATACAACTGGAGCACATCTGATTTTATCAACTTTTAAAGTGAACTTGATTACTATTTAAACATTGTGCCTAATTCTGACCCTCCTTTTTCTAGGTTCAAAAGTCATGCAAAGAAGCTGAAACACACATCACTGACTAATGAAATTAATTAATATTCAAAACATATTGCATACTAATTGGATAGAGCAGTCAGCATGTTTGGTGAAGAAAATGATGCCTTGTCTGCTAGAAGGACTTCTGTTAATTCAATTCATACCGTTAAACAGACAATATCAGTACAAAATGATCACAAATAAAGTGCTCTGTGTTGCAAAATAATACAATACATTTAAAAGTAATGCTGGCAGTGTCCCTACAAACAGCTCCGACTTGTACCTCAAAAATACATGCAGTTGTCATTATTTAGGGATGTCATTTCTCAACAATTTGCCACAAAATCAAAAGAAACACAGACCACAAATGGGAGGTTAATGTCTAGATTTTCTGCAAACATCTAGACACAGAAAATACATCAGACTGATAATAATAAATAATAAAATATGCATACAGCAAGGTCCTATGCAACCACTTACATATATGACAGAGCATACTCAACACATGTCTTGGATACCCCAGACTATGAGAAGCAGTTGGAGGAACACCCACTCTTGGATTACTGCAAAATTATGGCGGTGGTTATAGTTATGATTAATAAAGTAAAAGTCTACAGTGTTGAAAAGTGGCATGCATGACTATCAGACTCATAAAAATTGGATATACACACACACACACACACACACACACACACACACACACACACACAAATGCACGCTCGTGTGCACAAACACACACACACACACACACACAGTTTAAGGAGATATCTAATGCTGAGAAAGTGATTTGTACTAATTTTATATTTTTGATTTCACAGATCACCATCTACAGAGAATAGTCACCTTGATTCTGACCAACTTGTCTGTAAGTCAGTTTTAAATCTTTACAAAACTACATTATTTACTAAATGAAGTTAATCTTGAGAGTCTAGATAATTTCTACTACTAGATGCTTTAAAGTTACTTGATGTTACCACCATGATTATTTATATTAAATATTCAGCTACGCGTGTTGTAATATTAACTGCTGCTGACAGCAAGTGAATGGAACACGAGGCAATCTAGCAACAACAGAGCAGGTGAAATGGATAGTAAAATATCATATTTCCTCTTAATATCAATTGTTTCTGAGTTCTATGCATAATAATGTGGGTGGCTTAAGTATAAACACCAAAATAATTAGCAAGTCTAATTAGGAAGAAGAAATAATGAAGTTTTCATTCTAGCACTAGAGGCAGAAACTCTTCTGATGTACAAAGTTCCGGACAGATTCCAGTTAAGCATGCATGTGAGTCCATTCCAGATCAATGGTACCCACGGTGAGATTTACATAGGTTCATAGGTTCATCAGTGTGTACTAGGCTAATGGTCCTGGAATCTTTACAAGCCTAGCCCATAGGATTACCCTGGCGTCATGCTACCCGACATTGGTTCCCAGTGCCTCTGTTAAGTAGAGCCACTGGAGTGATCCCCGGGGTGAATTTTCTATTTCCCATCAACTCATCAAGATTTCTCTTGAAGAGGGCCTGTGAGGTGCTCTGCTTGACATGTATGGGAAGTCTATTCCATAGCATGGGCAGTCTCTGGGTTATGAACCTGTCCCTCCAGCACGTTCTGTTGATTGTGGTAATGAGGTTGAGGTTGGTATTTCTTTAGATGTAGCATTTCTAACAGAGCTGAGTTAGACATGGCTTTGTAAGTCAAGCAGAGATCACCACTAAGTAGGCAATATGAGACAGAATAGTTGGAGTTTTTTGAGTCTGTCCATATAGGACAAGTTTTTAAGGCCTAGGATCCTCTTTGTGAGGTACTTTTGTGGCCTCTCCAATTGTTGCAGGTGTCTAGTGAGGTACATGCCAAATGGGGCATTGTACTCGAATGGCTTAATGAGGGAAGAGCAAAGGGAGACAATGACCTCTTTCTTCCTGGATGCAAAACCCTTAGTAATGAGATGTGCCACATAGAAGGACTTTATGACCACAATGGCAGTGTGGTGGTAAAAAGAGAGGTTGCTGTCAACCAGTGTTTCCAGATCTCTTATAACGCCTTCTGTGTTCAGTGGACTACCATCAATGTGGTAGTTCATGGAAACTGGGTTTTTCCCAAAGGGAATGACGACACATTTTTTTGGCATTGCACTTAAAGCCATGGTTCTAACACCAGTCGTTGCTCTCAGTGAGGCATTTCTGTAGGATGTCAACATCACTTGGGGAGTTAATAATGGCTCCCAACTTGCAATCGTCTGTGAACTTTGTCAGCCAGAGTCCCTTCGTATTGGCCTCACTTCTGAGAAGTAGATACAAAACAGGGGAGGACCCAGGACCAAACCCTGTGGGACTCCACTCATGACTGGTCGGCAGTCTGACTTTGAGTCAGCTACTTTCACACTTTGGGTTCTATCTGTGAGCCAGTTTTCAACCCACCTAGTGATATAGGGGTTGATGCCTAACTTAGTGAGTTTTTCTAGGATTCCTGAGTGGGAAATGGTATCAAAGACCTTGGCCAGATCAAGGTAGGCTGTATGAACCACCTTGCTTTCATTCACAGCTCTAGTGACTGACTCAAAGAAGTCAACCAAGTTGTGCAGGCATGATCTACCCTTTGCAAAACCAAACTGTGTAGGATCCAGAGTTTTGGAGATTCCCTATATCCTTGTTTATTAGGTCCATGATGTTGCATTCCATAGCTTTGCATATCAGACTTGTCAGGCTAATGGGGAGATAGTTCCCAGGGTATGTAGTCACTCCTCCTTTGTGGAGAGGGATGACTATAGCAGTGCATCATTCAGTAGGGACAAAGCCTGAGGTGAGGCTGTGATTAAGGGCACACAAGTAAAGTGCCAGTTCACTCTGTAGTTCATGTAGAACACAGCCAGAAATATTGTCAAGTCCCATAGAAGCTGTATTATTGTCTTTGGACAGTGCTGTTTTAACCTGTGCAGCAGTAATACTGGGTGCCTGGCAATCTACTGGTAATGTGATTGGTCCTTTGGAGGGGGAGATGTGTAAAGTTGGCACTGAATCTGTCAGCCAATATATTGGCAATATCTATTGGCTCGGTATAGGAAGTACCACTGTGCAGTAGCTCAGAGCAAATCTGGGTATTGCTGTGGAGGTTCTTTACATAACTATAGAATGCCTTGTGGTTGTTTTTACTATCTGCTGCAATTCTGTTTTCATAGCTAGCTTTAGAGGATTTGATGAGCAATCTCAACTTTTTGTTGATGCTGATAAGGGAGTTTTTCCAGTCTTGGGACTTCACCTTAGTCTGCATCTGTTTCCTCCTTCTGTTGGAGAGTTTGTTTATGACAGGGGACCACCAGATTGATTTCCTTTTTTTTGGAGGAGAGCGTCTTGGTTCAATTGGGTAATGCAAGATCCATGCATTAGTGTACGTGTTCGTACAGTGCATTGGTGAATTGTTCGGTAGTCATGCAACTATTTTCCATTTGCATGGGTGCCTTGAAGTTACCACCTCTGTTCTTAGGAACCCAAACGTAGCTTTGGAGAAGTTTTTCATGGTGTTTACCTTTGCGGGGGTGGGGGACTGGGAGGGATACGGATTTCCAAGGTGATTAGTTTGTGGTCAGATCTAACCAGGGAGGAGTTGACTATTGGTGTAGAGCAATGGTCGCCCATGTTATTAATGACCAGGTCAAGCATGTTGCTACCTCTAGTAGGGATAAGAATGAGCTGGTCCAGGGCACTGGAATTAATGATTTCCAGGAAACACTGGGCAAGTGTATTGGTACATGAGTAGTTTTCCCATTTAATGGTGGGGGAGTTGAAATTGTCCAGTATGCAAGTATTAGGTTGGACCATAATATTCTCCAGGGTGCTTAGGAACGTGGAGTGAGTGTCTTGGGACATGGTTGGGGACCTATAACAGCCTATGACATGAATCGCTGTTGTACCCAATGTTTGCTGCACCTGAAGTATCTCTGATGCATTATGTGGGCTACCAGTCAGGAGGTGTGCATATCCTTTATGAATATGGAAACACCACTGCTTTGGAGCTTTGGTCTAAGTTCTGGGGTCAAAAGGTGTGGAATGAGTTATAGCCTGGTAGTGCAGGGATGCTTTCTGCTCCCTTGAGCCAGGTCTCTGTTACAGCACAAATGTCGATGTTCTCCATTTTAAGGAGTGTTTTCAGTGAGTGCATTTTGAAATTTAGACTTCTAGCATTGAGCAGCATGACCCTCAGATGGCATTTGTAGCTGTTATGGTGGTAACTTGGTCTTTGGAACACCACCTAAAAAGGCACTATAGGGGTGGCAAGAGCCTTGGCCAGTATCTGGAAGCCCAGAGGGTGACAGATGCAGGCCATCCCTGGCAAAGCATTGAGGTCTGTCAGTCATGTCATCCCAGGCAGACAGATACTGCATTCCCTTAAAATGACACCAGAAACTTAGCCAATTGTTGAAATCAATCATTTTCTGCTTCTACTGTGGTATAATTCTGTGTGATGGTTGGATGCTGCTCAGGGCTAGGGTCATACCCGTCTGAGCTACATAATCCGAGAGCTCCTCCATGTCTCTTTTCATGTAGTCCAGGGAGGTACATCTCAGGTCATTCACACCCACATGTACAATGACAGAGTCATATTTGTACCTGTTGTTGATGGACCTGAGTGCTGCATTATATGGTGGATCTTGGCACCTGACAGGCACTGACTGTTACTTTCTCCTTATTCAACCTAGTGCGTGGGACATCAGTGTGCCTCACTATCGAGTCACCTATGACTAGTGTGTTGGGCATGCTTTTTTGCCTTAGGGGCTTTGGATATCTCTGCTGTTTGGGTAGATTTCTATTGAGAGCCTCCATGAAGGTGGATGTGTGGTTTATGTTTTAATATGAAGGCAGTGCTGGTGTGTGTTCTGGAGGGCCATGTGGTCTGTGTGGTGTGGTGCAAGTGTTGACCATCTCCTCTTGACCAGCTAATCCAGTCTTGGCTGGAGAGTGCGTGGCTTCCAATTTAGATATATAAGTGCATCTCTCACAAGTTTGAGTGTTGGGACACAGAGGCTTGGGGGTTCAGAAGCTTACAAACAATCACGGATACAGCAAATCTGTATCTGGACAAGACTAGTTACAGGAAAGGCAGGAAACAAGCTTAGAATTATTATTTTATTTTTTTGTTACAGAAAAGCAGGTAAAACAGCATTAAAAACAATTCAAGTGCACTGCAAGCTAGCACCTTGAGTAAGTAGCAATATTAAAGCAATTTATTCAAACTGTTTCTTAACTGAATTTAATTATTTTTAAATTCAACTCTGAACAGTTAAAAAGTGCCAAAAATATATACTTATTAGCTGAGAAGCACACTCATTCAGAAAGCAAAGTAAAGTGGAAAGGGATGAAGGAGAAACAGAAGATAATTCAAGGTTAAGGGCTTAAGTGGGTTGGCCTTCTCAGATGTTCTCTCTGTATTAGGTAGAATGTGCTAATGACAATAGAATGGGATAGAGCTGGGATAGAGCTGAACAGATGGGACTGGTAGGAGTGTCTGAAATCAAAATATGATCTCACTGTACTTGATTGAGTGTGCAAATGAGATGGATCATGGAGGAGTGTTCAAACATAAATTTACAGAAGGGGTGGGCAATGTCAAAGCCACCAAGATTAATACCACAACAAGAACAGGCGGGGAGGGCGGGAAACTAACTGCAGAAAGACAGAGATATCACAATATTCAGTG
Source organism: Protopterus annectens (assembly GCF_019279795.1). Classification (NCBI taxonomy): domain Eukaryota; kingdom Metazoa; phylum Chordata; order Ceratodontiformes; family Protopteridae; genus Protopterus; species Protopterus annectens. Next base: position 834,024,899 of record NC_056744.1, read on the forward strand.
AAACAAATAAATAAACAGAAAGATAAAATGCAGTACTATCTTTAAAAAAATATTCAATGAAACAAATAAATAAACAGAAAAATAAAATGCAGTACTATCTTTAATACTATATTCAATGAAACAAATAAACAGAAAAATGAAATGCAGTACTATCTTTAACACTGCAAGTTTGTACTTCTCTCAGCTAGTAATGCAGTTGATGTAGATATACAGCACCAAACCAAACAGCTCAAATATTCAGCTATTCAACAGAAACAATTCACATATTAGTGACTAAGACTTATAAGCACAGAGAAACCCTCTAGGCTTAGAGTTCAACACCGAATAGCAATGAAGTGAGAACAATAACCCCCACTTACTGCAGAGAGACAGAGATATCACAATTTCTAGTGAAGCAAATAAATGAACAGAAAAATAAAATGCAGTACTATCTTTAACACAATATTCAATGAAACAAATAAACAGAAAAATAAAAGGCAGTACTATCTTTTAACACTGCAAGTTTATATTTATCTCAGCTTGTAATACAGTTGAAGTAGGTATATAGCAGCTAACCAAACAGCTCAAATATTCAGCTATTCAGCAGAAATAAATTCACAAATAAGTGACTAAGACTTATAAGCACAGAGAAACCCTCTAGGCTAAGAGTTCAACACTGAATATCAATGAAGTGAGAACAATAACCCCCCACTTACTGCAGAGAGACAGAGAGATCACAATATTAAGTGAAGCAAATAAATAAACAGAAAGATAAAATGCAGTACTATCTTTAACACAATGTTCAATGAAACAAATAAATAAGCAGAACATTAAAATGCAGTACTATCTTTTAACACTGCAAGTTTGTGCTTATCCTAGCTTGTAATGCAGGTGACTGAAAACTAGGAGCCATAATCAAAATTCCTAACAATGTGGACATCCTACAAAAGGACCTCACTGAGACAGATGCCTGGTGTCAAAGCCATGGCCTCAAGCTCAATGCCAAAAAGTGCATTGTCATCCCTTTTGGTAAAAACTCTATACCCATGAACTACCACATCAGTGGTAGTCTACTTAAGACCAACAGTGTGATAAGAGACCTTGGGACACAGGTGGATAGTAGTCTCTCCTTTGATAATCACATCACCACAGTAGTCAGGAAATCCTTCTACATGGCACACCTCATCACAAAAGGCTTCTCATCCAGGAAAAAGAGGTCATTGTTCCCCTCTACTCATCACTCATTAGACCCATTATAGAGTACAACGTCCCTTTTGGTATGTACCTCACAAGACATCTACAACAACTGGGAAGGCTGCAGAAATACCTCACAAAGAGTATTACCAGCCTTAAACAGATGCCCTATGCAGACCATCTCAAAAAACTCCAACTTTACTCCGTCACTTATCACCTACTCAGAGGTTCGCTCTGACTAACATACAAAGCTATGTCAAACCCAGAGCTGTTGGACATGCTCCACCTAAAGAAATCCCAATCCCTCCAAGCTACACACTGTAGGGACCTAAACCTTGTCACCACAACAAATAGAACATGCTGGAGGGATAGATTCCTGTCCCAGAGACTTCCCATACTCTGGAACAAACTACCTATCTATATCAAACAAAGCTCCTCATTAGCACTCTTCAAGAAAAATTCTTGATGATTAGATGGAAGAAAGGAAATTCACCCCTGGGATCACTTTTGTGGGTCTGCTCGACAAGGGCAGAGGAAAATAATTTTCTTGGGTGGCGAAAGCCAGATTACTGTTTGGCTAGGCTTATATAGGCCCAAGGGCCAATAACCTAGTACCTACCTATGAACCTATGAACCTATGTAGGTATGGGTTACCTTTAGTTCATCGAAGGCCCATGCCATCGAAACCCAATTTTACAACAAAGCATAACATCACAACTGGAGAGCCGACATTTCCCACATGGTAAGTAACCATTTGGCCATCCAGAAGTCAAAATCTACCATTAAAACAAACACACAGATGTGGGGGGCTATGCCCACCACACCCAACTTACTTAATATTCCAAATCCGAGAACGTACTACCACGGGGACATGGGGCAAATTTCAGGCTGATGGCCAAACAGTTACTTACCATGTGGGAATTGTTGGCTCTCCGGTTGTTGATGTTATGCCATGTCATAAAAGTGGGTTTCTATGGAGTGGGCTTTTGATGAACTCAAGGTAACCCATGGGTATATAGTACCTAACCAAGCATCTCAAATATTCGGCTATTCAGCAGAAATGTCCCTCTAAATCACTCTGTTAATGTTGCAGAAAAGGATTCGATCCCTAGACTGAGTATGTTTGATGCCATTTGACTTAGCAGTGTTTAGTAGGGCCAGTATTGGGTGAGAGGTTGCTTTAGATGTGAGACAAAGGTCACTTCTTACCAGTCTGTAAGACACCAAATAAACCTATAGGGCTTTCAGACAAACTATGAAGAGAAAACAGTTTAAGCTTAGGTTCATAGGTAGCTACTAGTCTATTGGCCCAAGGGCCTAAGTAAGCCTAGCAAACAAGGTTCCCTGGCTTACGCTACCCAAGAAAGTTAATTTCCTGTGCCCCTGTTGAGCAGAGCCACAGAAGTGATCCCCGGGGTGTATTTCCTATTTCCCATTCACTCATCAAGATTTCTCTTGAAGGGTGCTAATGAGGAACTTTGCTTGACATAGATGGGTAGCTTGTTCCAGAGTATAGGAAGCTTCTGGAACAGGAATATATCCCTCCAGCATGTCCTATTTGTAAGTTATCACTGTGGGCCTTCCAGCTGTTGCATATGTATCGACAGATACATGCCAAAGAGGGCATTATACTCTTTGACAGGCCTTATCAGGGCTGAGGGAAGGGGAAAATGACATCCTTGAACATAGAAGCAATTCTCTTTTTAATCAGCTGTGCAATACAGAAGAATTTTCCTGGCCACTGAAATCCAGAACAACTGGGGTAACTCATAGGGGCAGTGTGGTAGCCTCCCCGCATGGCAGATGAATTCTCAAAGATATGATAATGCAGTTTTTGGCATTTAACTTTAAACTAGCTGTGACACCCCTGCACTGGCCCTGTAATCAAGGAGCCTCAATCCTCACCACTGGCAACAGTGAGGGATGGACATAGTGGGAGGATAATAAGTACACAGACAGTAAAGTACAATTTCACTTAAGAGCACACAGAGATCGCAGCCAGTTTGGGGCTGGTTTCTCCCTCTTTCTCCAGATCTCCAGTAAGACTCCCCACTGGCACAGCTAGCTGGTTAAGAGCTCAGCTGAGGGGTTAAGCCAAGACCTCCAGCACCCTCTCTGCCCAACCAGTGTTTCTTGTCCCTGACAAGTAGCTGACACACACACACACACACACACACACACACACACACACACACACACACACACACACACACACACACACTTTAAGGTTTGATTTATATACAAACACACAGACACTCCTGGGGAAGGCTGGCACATGTTTATTAGCTATGCCCCCTTCTGCACAGCCTATAAGGTAGTTATCACTGCCACCAACCCCTACATATCAGCTACTATAAGGCCCTTACAAAGGGTGACCAATCCTAATGTGTAATGTTACTATTAATCCAAATGTAGTCTGACCAAGACCAAGGCTATTTAGAAATGGCCTGTACAGTGTCACCAAATACATATGCAAGTACCCTAACAGCTTAAATATGTCTCACAAATATCAGCCACAAAGATAGGTTTAAATATATTTAATAATAAACAATAAAAGAACATGACAACACTTAAACAGCACAGTTACTTCAGAGATCAGAATCACAGGAAATATTTTAAAACAACATTGCATGACAGTCTCAAATAAATACAGAAAACATCTAAACTAATCTTCACTATATTCATATCTATATCTAAGAGAAATCACTGTACCCTAATTAATTACTATTAGCAAGGCAACTGCAGATGATGACTGGATGTTCTTGCGAGGTCCAAGACAAAACACAAAATGTCCAGATTCTCTCTGAGAGAGTTCTTAAGTTAATATCAAATATTAGTGTTGGGTCAGCTTGGATGACATCACTCTCTGTCACCTAACTTCAGTTCCCAAGCTATCCCCAGAAAGTACAAGTATTTTTAGCATCTCTCTGTGAAAAATAGATATATTCCAGAATTGTGCAGCTGCCAAGAAGTCATAGAGCAATAAAAACACTACATTTTAAACATAGCAATTACTTTTCTCCAAGACAACAGAAATATCTCCTAACTTTAGGCATCCTCTCTCCTTGCTGAATGAACTAACTTGTATAGCATATCATAAAGCAATTCAATTTTCAACTTATTTTCTTTTTTGCAAGTTAACTCTGTATGTTACAGCTTCTACTATTAGAAAATACATTTGCACAGGTATATTGTTTATGTGCATTTCTGTTCTTTTCCAGCAGGGTACACTGTGGTTACATTCTTGAAGCTCAGTACATAACATACAGTTCTGTATAAATCATATCAATATTCACAAATGACATGTGATTATTTACAAAATTCCAGATAGCTACACTGACAGTGTCACAACCCCCCTTCCTGAAAACTCAAGCTAGTTTTTCAAGTGACCCTTGACAAATGTTGCTTGACACAGTTGAGCCTATCTGAGAATACTTTACCCCAATCCCTGTCTTGAGAGCCCATCTGCGTTGTTATTGCTAACCCCACGTGCTGCACTATCACATCATATGCTTGTAACCCCAGGCTCCACCTTAGTAACTTGGCATTTTGCTGACTGGCTCAATGTAGCCATGTTAAGGTATTCTGGTATGTAACTACAGTGAGTTTCCTTACATACAGATAAGGCTGACGTTTCTGCAGGGCCCACACTATGGCTAGACATTCCTTTTCTACAGCTGCATAGCATTCCTCCCTGATTTGGAGCCTACAACTGAGATAAACCAGTGGGTGCTATTCTCCCTCTGAGGAAACCCGGCTAAGTACAGCCCTGACCCCATGGTTTGAAGCATCCACCTGCACAACAAATTATTTGCTGTAATCTGGACTAGCTAACACAGGGGATCCTCCTAAAGTTCCTTTAAGCTTCTGAAATGCCTGCTCACATGCTGGGGTCCACACTACCTTATATGGCCTCTTTTTCCTTGTCAGGTCTGTGAGGGGAGCAGCTATGGTACTATAATTGGACATAAACTTTCTGTAGTGCCCTGCTGTCCCTAAGAGTGGCCTCACCTGCTTTTTGTTAACAGGGGCAGGCCATGCATGAATTGCTTCCAATTTTGCAGGTTCTGGCCTGATCTTGCCACTCCCCACTCTATGTCCCAGGTAGGAGACCTCTGCCATACCCACCTGACAATTACTGGGCTTGATCAGTCCTGCCATCTGTAGTCGGATCAGCACCTCCCCTGACATGCTTAATGTGCTCTTGCCAGGAATGGCGGTAGATGACAATATCATCTAGGTAAGCAAGGGCAACCCCTCCTGCTCCTGCTAGGATATGATTTACCAGCCTCTGGAAAGTCTCTGGGGAATTTTCTATCACAAAGGGCATATTTGTGAATGCATACAAGCCAAAATGAGTCACAAAGGCTGACCTCTCTCTAGCACTGAGAGTCAAGGGAACCTGCCAGTATCCCTTGGTAAGATCAATAGTGCTAAGATACTTAGCCCCACCCAGCTGCTCTAGGACTTCATTTGTCCTAGGCATGGGGTAAGCACCTGACTCTGTATGACCATTTACTTTCCTGTAGTTCACACAGAACCTGGTGCTGCCATCCTTCTTTGGTACCAGCACCACTGGGGAGGTCCAAGGACTGCTGGACTCCTGGATTACCCCTAGTTCCAACATTTCCTGTATCTCCTCCCTCAGAGTTTGTTTGACTCTCTCAGGCACCCTATAAGGGGCCTGCTTAATTGGCCTTTGGGGTCCTGTAGCCACATGGTGCTGCACCAGGTGGGTGCACCCTGGTTTCCAGTGAACATGTACCCAAACTCCTGTAATACTGCTCACATTTCTCAAACTAGGGTGGGGCATATCTGCTGGTTCATTGCTACTTCTTCTACTGAGGTGCCAGTCTGAGCCTCACTGAAAAGTTCAGTCACCAGATCCCCCCTCAGACTCCTCTTGGCATCCATGACAAATATTCAGCACAAGGGCCTCCCTATCATGGTAAAAGTTCATCATGTTAACATGGTACCATTTCTGCCCCTGCCTCCTGCCTAGCAGTTCTACCATGTAGTTAACATCACTGACCTTTCTTACCATCTTGTAGGGTCCCTCTCAAGCGGCCTGCAGCTTGTTGTGTCTGACAGGAAGGAGAAACAGTACCTGCTGTCCTACAGCATACTCTTTAGCTCAAGCATTTCTGTCATACCAGCCCTTTTTCTGCTGTTATGTTTCTGCCAGGTTCTCTTGGGACAAGCAAATGAGTTCTCTGAGCCTTGCCCTGAGATTTAGGACATATGCCACAACAGACTCCTTGTGAGATTCAGACTCACTCTCCCACTCATCTCAAATCAAATCTAGATGTCCCCTCACCCTATGCCCATACAACTCAATGGGTGAAAAACCTGTGGATTCCTGGGGAAGCAAACAACAGATGGGGCAAATATTTGTCCCAATCCTTCTTAAACAGGTGTGCAAATGCCCATAGCATGTACTAGAGTGTAGAGTTTAACCTCTCAACTAGACCATTAGTCTGGGGATGGGATGAAGTGGTCATTAGGTGCTTCACTCCATAGTATGGCCACAGACAAGCCAGCAGGTCTGACATGAAATTGGCACCTCTGTCAGGCAGTATTTCTTTTGGGAAAGCTACCCTGTGGAAAATTTCCAACAAAGCATTTGCCACCATTTCTGCCTCAATGGAGGACAGAGCCACTGCGTCAGGGTATCTGATAGCATAATCTACTACAACTAGGATATACTTTTTCCTTGTAGAATTTGGGGTCCTCAGATGCCCCACAATATCCATAGCTACTCTCAGAAATGGCTCCCCAATCACAGGCAAATGCATCAAAGGAGCTTTCACCTTGTCTCCTGGCTTGCCTACCTTTTGGCACTGCTCATAGGTCCTGCAGTATCCTTGCATCTCTAGAAATCCCAGGCCAATAAAGTTTTTGCATAATATGTCTCTTTGTATGTTTTCTGCCCATATAACCTGCAACGGGAATATCATGGGCTATGGCTAGAAGTGCCAGATGGTATGCTCTGGGCACTAGCAACTGCTGTATTATCTCACCCTCAAGCCTTCTCTCAGGGGTCCACTCTCTATACAGTAACTCATTGTACCAGTATACAGATTACCTCTTCCCTTGAGAATCAGGTGCCTCACTAGCTACCTCCCTCAAACCTTGTAATGTAGGGTCTGAGAGCTGAGCCTATTTCAACTCTCTCTTTGTAACCCTTCCCAGCTACCCTTCCACAGGACGTGTGGTATACTCTGACATCGGTGTACCCTTCCACAGGACGTGTGGTATACTCTGACATCAGTGTACCCTTCCACAGGACGTGTGGTATACTCTGACATCGGTGTACCCTTCCACAGGACGTGTGGTATACTCTGACATCGGTGTACCCTTCCACAGGACGTGTGGTATACTCTGACATCGGTGTACCCTTCCACAGGATGTGTGGTATACTCTGACATCGGTGTACCCTTCCACAGGACGTGTGGTATACTCTGACATTGGTGTACCCTTGCACAGGAAGTGTGGTATACTCTGACATCGGTGTACCCTTCCACAGGATGTGTGGTATACTCTGACATCGGTGTACCCTTCCACAGGACGTGTGGTATACTCTGACATCGGTGTACCCTTCCACAGGACGTGTGGTATACTCTGACATCGGTGTACCCTTCCACAGGACGTGTGGTATACTCTGACATCGGTGTACCCTTCCACAGGATGTGTGGTATACTCTGACATCGGTGTACCCTTCCACAGGACGTGTGGTATACTCTGACATCGGTGTACCCTTCCACAGGACGTGTGGTATACCCTGACATCGGTGTACCCTTCCACAGGACGTGTGGTATACTCTGACATCGGTGTACCCTTCCACAGGACGTGTGGTATACTCTGACATCGGTGCCTCACTGCCAGCCTAGGTACTACTACTACTGAGCTCTGCCCATGCAGTCACTCTGCCCAAGGGGACATCAGTACCCACAAGCAGCTGCGGCTCACCTTCAGTCCCACTGCTACAGGTTAGCTCCCTCCCTGAAGCAACCACCTCACCAGTCCTAGCTGCAAGTGAGCAGTCTGTCTGAGTCTCCCTCAGGCTACCAGACCCACATGCTTGTCTCCATGCTTGACAGCATGTAACTGCATACACTCATGGTACTGCATTATCAAAACCATTCCCTATCAGGACATCTGCAGGGATATCCTCAAACACACCCACTTGTTGGTTCCTTTTCCACCATCCCATTCAAGGTGAACCCTATCCATAGGTATTTGGAATGGGGTTCCTCCTAAAGCACTGACTGGAGTAGACTGCCCAAGCAAGTAGTGCTCCTGTTTAACCATTGCAGGCTTCACAGTGGTTAGGTCAGAGGCTGTGTCTCTCCTTTAGCAATTGCCTCTTTCCCAATCAAGAAGATAGGAAATAATAATAATAATAATAATAATAATAATAATAATAATAATAATAATAATTATTATTATTATAATAATAATAATAATAACTATAATAACAACAACAATAATAATAATAATAACAACAATAATAATTATTATTATAATAATAATAATAATAATAATAATAATAATAATAACAATAATAACAACAATAATAATAATAACAACAATAATAATAATTATTATAATAATAATAATAATAATAATAATAACAATAATAATAATTATTATAATAATAACAACAATAATAATAATTATTATAATAATAACAACAATAATAATAATAATAATAATAACAACAATAATAATTATTATAATAATAATAATAATAATAATAACAACAATAATAATTATTATAATAATAACAATAATAATAATAACAACAATAATAATAATAATAATAAGGGGCTTGATCATCTCGCATGGACAGCTTATCGCCTACTAATTCAGGGTCAACTCAGCAGGACAGTAACAACTGCAACCCTGGATTGTTACATCAATGGACTTCTAATTCCCCAATTAGACTTGGAGTATCTAACCAGCCGGGAGGGTGACCTGAAGGAATGACTAATGCATGTATTAACAAATCCAACAGTAGTGGTTTGAACGCTTCTTCATGGGAGCTTATCGGGTTCCCAGATGTTAACGTTTGGCTGAAAGAGCCATTGGCTTTTAGTAACAACAGCTGTAACAGTACAAGGGCGGTACCGGTTAGAGGAAATGTACCGTTAGTTACTTTGTTAAAGAGTTTTTATCAAAAATCATTGAAAGCAAAGAAGCTGCAACTGGAGATTCGTTACTCTGAAGAATGTCAAAAGGAAGGTGTTCTACCTAAGGGACTTTGTTCATGGCAATACCCTTCGGGGTTGGAAATAGGTACACTATTTTTTTACGATTTAGTTGCTTTGTTCGACAAACATGGTTGTTAGCTAATGCAACTAATGAGTAAACACTGTAACTGTACGATTGACAATTTGACTAAGGACATTTTCAGTTTAAATCAGGAAATAAAAGCACATCCTGATTTTTTGAGATACCAATTTGAATATAAGAGAATTTTTACATCAATTAAACAACAAATTATTAAAAATGATGTCAAATTAAAAAAAACTTAAAAGGGACATTACTGATTACATAAATGGGGCAGCTTATACCAAACCACCTCCTTCTCAGTCAAAGCAATTTGCCAACCCAGTTAGTTCCTACCCCCCTAGCCAGGGGAGAGAGGGACATATTAATACAAATTTAACAACATCAGAGAATGGTTTGAGTCAGAGTAATAGTAATTTAGTAGAAGAAGAGGTGGAAGATAGACAAAACTTTAATTTAGGTCACTGTGTTGATAATAGAACTCAAAACATCACACAGGACCAGTGTTCTTTTTCCAACAGTGGCCAGAACCATCGGCCCAAATGCAACTCGTGAGGGAAAGGAGCAAAGAAAGAGGAGAACAGATTGAACAGATAGTAGTTAAACCTATTATTTGTTACAATAAAATTGGCGACTTTAAAATATACAATTTTTCTGATTACACTATTGACCCCGAATTAATTGAACTGTTTAGTAAGGGTCTGACTTTCTTACCTGACAATAATTTCAACTTACCAGAAACTATTATTGACTTAAAGCTTTATACATGTAAGCTTAATCTCAATCTACTTTTTGGTGAGAACAACCCTTCTAGTGACAAAAATGAAAGCGTCCAGCACATTTAATCCTCAAATGCATCCCTTGTTGGGTCTATTTGAGCATTTGTGTGAACTTGACTTGAGACATTTACAAAGAAACAACAGGAACATTAGACTAAAGAACATGAACGCATATGAGACTGAAGCATTGAGTTTGATCAAAAGTTTACCTATCTGGTTACTGAAACCAGATAAAGGAGGGGGACTAGTGGTCATGGATAATGATGACTATAATTCAAGGATGCAACATGCATTAAACAGTGGTACATATTTTAAATCCAGCATTAATGAGTTGAATGGTGCTTATAAAAAGGTCAATGGATTCTTTAAAGATTTATTTATAGATGGTTTGATTGACATGGACACTTATAATTATTTAATCAACTTATGCCCAAATATACCAACACTCTTTGGGTTACCAAAGATGCACAAGGACCAACAGAACCCACCCATGAGGGCGTTACTGAATGCCAGGGGTTCTATTTTGTATTCTTGTGCCAGGTTTGTAGACTCTATCCTTAAGAAATATGTGACCATGGAAAAACAAGTATGCAAAGATTCAGACTTTGGCAAGGATTCACAAAGCCTCCGTGTAAGAGTTACAAGGCTTACACAGAGGCTGCAGTTAAATGGTGTGACGTCAGCATGTCATGCATATGCATGAGGGCATGCTGAATCACACCTAAGGCTAACACGGTCCATGTAAGACAGTAGGGGGTGTGTCCGTAGGCCGAGCCCTGCAAGCGGACACGCCCCCAGAAGAGTAAAAGTGCCCAAAGTAAACACCCATGACAGAGTCCATGGAAATGTGAATAAACACAACACAACACATGCCCCCACAGACTATGAACAGAAAATATATAAATGAACATGTTATGTATTTTTTTTAAATCGTAAAGATGTTTGCCCGTGAGTGCGCTCGTTTGCGCGGGCGTGCCCATAGCGCAGCCACAGTTAGCAGTCAGTGGGAAAGCATATAAGAACTAAATATGCAAAGTAAGGCAAAAAGCAATAGCGTAGCGGTAGAGACGTCGGCTGAAGAGCAGGCATCCATGGTTCGAGCCCCCACAACATCAATTTTATTTTTAGTAAAATAAGCACGAAACAAGTCCCTGACAAATATGTACACATATAAAATCACATTTTATGTAAAATGTAATGAAATAGTCCATTTATTTTGAAGAAATGTGAGGTAACAAAACAATAAAAAATGCCAGATGTGCCTATAGCTGAGCTACAGTTTAACAAGGTGAGTGCATCTGCCTGTAGGTGAGCAGTGGTTTAACAGGTGCAAAATGAGTGCCCGTAGCTGAGCAGTGGTTTAACAGGTGCAAAATGAGTGCCCATAGCTGAGCAGTGGTTTAACACACTGAAACTGTGTGCCCCTAGCTGAGCTGAGCGTAATATGCATGCTAACAGCCAAATGAGGCGTAAACCAGCGTACCCCGTTTGCGTGGAGCTGTGCAACGTGCTGCCAAGCTAACCGACGAGCAACGTTGAGCAAGCTGTAACAAAACTGCCTTTACACAGACACACCCCCTAGCCTGTCTAGACAGTCATAAAATATAAAAAGCAGTGGCCAGGTTCGAACCCAGGATACCATGCACCATAGTCAAGGTACTGAACCACTAAGCCACAACAGCTGTAGTCAGAAATGCAGTAATAGCAAATATATAGGAATGAATAGAAAGTGGAGCATGACAAAGCAGGTTTTGTGAAGTGGATACAATTCCAAAATGGCCAATCACAGATAAGTACGGGAAAAACGGCATATATAAGTCCCATAGGCGGGAATACACAGCATAAACAATTGTAGAACTGACTTTCAGACAGAATGTCAGGTGTAGGTGAGGGTAGTTGCTTTCGAGCACAGAGGTGGGGTGTTGAGGAGTCCAGATACATGGTCTGGCTCCTAGTCCACAATCATGAGGCCCAACTCATGCAGGGCCAGGTCCTGTTGGGAGCATATAGGGCTGAGGCGTGGGACCGGTTGGCTCATGATCTCACCAGTGCCACAGGGATTCCAAGGACTGGTGAGCAGGTCCGCCACCACCATGCTGGAAGGGGTTGGAAGGGTGGCTTAATGGCTAAGGTGTTTGCCTTACAATCACAAGGTGCAGGGTTTGAGTCTCACAAGGAATAATTGGCTAGGCTTAAAATGGCTCACAAGGGCAGTTAGCTTAGTACTAAACTATGAACCTATGAACCTATGCGGACCTGAAGAGACGCAAGCAGGACCAATTGAACCTTTGGATACAGGAGGCCCGGCAAATGCCCAATGCCCCACTACTGAGTAAGTTACATTTAATTATGTATGTAAGAAATTAAATTAGCTGATATTCTGGAGATGTGTATTCCAGTATTACTTCATTTATATTACAGCTGCAGGTGTCCGTTCTGCGAACCGCAGAGCCTATGGCGATAGGCTGGTGCGGTTGCGCCACCAGGCAGGTCAGTAATCCACTCCCAGTAACTGTAAAGAAATATCAAAGTATGACAGTTAGCAAAAGAGTGCAGTGTAGTCACTAAGCAATAAAATGTGCAAGTACCAGTGTAAAAGTGTTTGCAAGTATTGCTTGATTACAAAAGTGTGTTGCAGTCTGTAATCCAAACAGAAAAATGAAAATGTCTGAAATAAAGTCTGAAATAAAGATGCCCCACCTGTAATATAATAGTACACAACCTGCAGCAGGCTGAAAAGTACAGCTGCAGAAGATGAGCAAATCACGTGTGAAATATATCCCTGTTCAAATACTGAAACATGACAGAAGTGAGACTGCTGGAAAGGATTGTAATAACTACAGGTAAAACATGTCAATAAAGCCTAGAAGTAAGTACCATCCTGAATAGTAAAATGAAAACAAGTGAGAGAGTGTGAGAAAGAGTTATGAATTCACCAATAAAGTAGTAATAACCCCTGAATAAAGTATACTGCAGTCAGTACAGAATGAAACGAATGTGACAAGTAGAACCAAACTGCGAAATGTGTCCAAAGTGTTGCTGCAGCTGGAATGTGTATCCCAAAATCTGGATATGTTGTTCTCAGTCTGCAATATGCAGATAGTATGATTGTCTGAAATATCAAACATCCACAGTTGTCTATAGCTATATAAAGCAAATGTAGCAGGATGATGTAGCTGAACAAAGCCAGATATGAACATGCATGAATAACAATAAAATGTATATTGATGTAGCAGTAACAGTCCTATCACCAAATTGAAGTAGTTATCATATAGGAAACTGTAGTTAGAACAGTAGTGTGTATATATCTGTAGCTATTAGAAATGTACAGCATATGTATTGGTATTCGAAGGTGTTAATAATATTTTCTTCACCCCACCCTATAGCCACATATAATCCATTCCACGTGAAATTGGTATGTGCAATCACAATTAACACCCCTGGACATTTGTCCTGTTGGGTCATAAATATTTGCATGTCCGTTGATGCATCTGCCCTGTTCATACATCCAAACCTGATGGCCTGTTGCCATCAATCAACCCTGCATGTTGTTGGACTGTGTATTGCTGTTCAAAGTATGCATGTGTTATGCTCGCTGTTCAATGGTGTGAATATCTGGGTGTTTGGTTAATGGGAATACTAATGCATGCTGTTACAACTAATTGTGAATGGTATTGTATGTTACTAACCCAAACTGTCATGGCATAATGCAAAACATAGGACGACAGGGAAGGCGGGTTCCAGCGGACCCACCTTTCCCACCTCAGCTGGCGAGTGCACCTGGCACTAGTGCCCAGTCTGGACCCTCCTCCGGTGGCCCTGTGCCACCTGCGGGTGGAAGCGCTGCAGGGGATGGGGCCCATCCCCCCTCTGCAAGCGTGGCCGGAGGAGAACCACCACTCACCCTCTGTAGCATCCGGACTGTGGTGCGTAGGGAGATCCAGGACTCTGTTCTTGGGTCCCTACGCCAGCTTGAGGCACAGGTGACACAACTTATGGGCATGCCTGTTGCCCGGACTACACAGCCCCCAGCACAGCCCCATCCTGGGCAGTGAAGGAACAGTGGCAACTGCCCATGGGTGGGGACATCAGTTCCACTGTTGCCATCTGTGGGCTCATGGGCTCTAGATATCCAAACATCCATCCCCGTCAATTGTGTAACCCCCCCCACATGTGTCATACACCGCCCCTGTATGCGTCTTGTTTGTCTTGTCTGTTGACCTACCCAACCTACCTCCCCAGCTATACCGACTTCCTTCACCTGACATACCACTCTCACCTGAAAAAAAAAAAAAAGGGCACTCTGCACCCACAAAAAAATTACGCCCCATACATAGCTGCCCATTCCGCACATATGTCTGCCGGACATGGAAACTATCAATTACAATTGGCTGTACAACAAGTATTATTGTTGTCTTTACACCTCTCTCAGGGGTGGAAGGTATCAAATGTCACACCAAATTACAAACATATGCACAGCTGTTGCTGATGAAGAAATGGGCAGCTATGGGCCTTACCTACATCCCTCCTGCAAAACCCAAGCTTGTTTCCCTACTGTCTTACCCTCTTTGTGACCACTTTTTCACCACTTTCCTGTCTCCCTATTTTCATTTCTTTCAAAGAAAATAGCGCGGGTGTGCGCAAGAGTAAGCACGTTTAAGCGGTTGTAAGTGGGTGTGCGCGGAGCTGAATGCCAGTGCGCATGCGGGAGCTCCGCGCAAACCAGCGCTAACCAGGTTACAACTGCTTAAAAGTGCCTTAGTCACTCTGATTGACAGGTCCTGCAGTCAGTTCAAAAGCAAAATAAAATCCCACTGTCAGTCCCGAACCCAGGACCTTGGAAACAGTAGTCTGCATGACTTACCACTAAGCCATGACTGCTATACAAGAACATTGTGCTAAAATAAATATATTTTGTAATAGTAGGAATGAATGTAAAGGGAATATAGGATGAGTAGTACACAAAGCATGTCATGTATATTTACTGTCAAATCTAGTGGATATCTATGATAGTAGTGTGTGAACAGAAACAGCCATGCTAGTTGGTAGCTAGTAGGTAATAATGTCACTGTAGCACCATGCAAGCCACACACATACTCACAGCAGGATAATCACTGCCCATACCCTACAACCTGTTACAGGAATACATCCGGACCAAATAATAAAATATGTGGAGCAAAGGGCCAAAACCAGGGACACATTACAAATAATGTTACAACAAACTTAGACAGTTCAGAGAGTAACAGGTTCTGCATTTTGTAGGATGTTTGGAAGGGTATGAAGTCTGAAACTTAAATGTTTGTCACTATATTCTGACTTGAGCCCAGAGTGATTTGCCAGAAAAAGCTGTGCATGAGATATTGACCAAAATATGAGGCAGAAATGTGGACAATCTGCAGATATTTGTACACATGAGATGTCTGACACCACCATATTTGAATAGTTAAGAGCCTAGACATAGCAACAGTGAATGAGTTACAGGGATGCCCCACAGACTCCATGTGAAATGTACAAACAGTAGGCAGAAAGGTGTTACAACACATGCAATGGTAACTATGGAGTCCTGAAAGTATGCACCACTTGCATGGCAGATAAAGTGTAGTAATACATATGCTCATGCTATCCCACAGTTACAACTGCAGCATACCAGACAATTTAATGGATGTACCCCACTGATATGTACCATTCCATGAGGCAGATAACAGATGCACCTGAGAGTCTCTGGGGCCTGCTCAGCAGCATACTCAAATACCCTAATAGATGTCAAGGCCCACACCATGGCCAGACCACACTGCATGCTGTAACACCCTAGCAGATATAGCAAGCATTCCAAGGTGTGAATGTACATGGAAAATAGGAAAGCCACAGCAGCACACTACAGCCAGGACACCTAGCAGGCATACAAGTAGTGACTGTAAAGGGCAAATATTGAAGCCATAGCAACAAAGTGCAAGAAAAAGTGCAAGGAAAGCACACACACACACACATTAACAGTAGTAGTAGTCGTAGGTGTCAGTATACATACACAGTTAGTACAGGAAACTGGAGAAATGAATGGAGAAATGTTAATCTACAACACAGCTGGAAATATGAGAGAGATACCAACCTTTACACTCACAGAACAATGTCCACTGCATACCAGCATGGTCCCTGCCCTTAAAATCTGAAAGGGCTATGCCTATCTCACATACCTTTTTATAGCACTGTTCTGAAATCACAGAGAGAACTGCAATCAGTACACAACTGCCTACATGCAATTAACAAATGCTGGCTAACAATTGGTGCAGAGGCCATCACATGGACATATGCAGATACCTAAAAAAGTATGCTGTACTCCCAGTCCACACATGCAATACTTTCATCGCACCCTGAGGAGGAAGTGAGAGACAGACAGAGAGAGAGAGAGACAGAGACAGAGACAGAGACAGAGAAAAACAAAATTAAACATACACAAACAAAACTGTTCAGCAACAGCCACCTGAAAGCTGACAACTGGCAAGTGGAGCAGCAGGACACAAAACCAGATGGTAACACAAGCAGCTGTGACAAACACAGGTAATGTAAAGTAATACTATAAAGGTCTACATACTGTGAACCCTCCATATGTGTCATTGGTCTGTCTCCATATGTATATGAAGATGTGCAAAGGGCAGAGGACATACAGCAACTATCAGTGAAGGCTGTACATACATTTGTATGTGAGATCATCTATGTGCACATATCAATGTAGGTTGAATGTAGGTTGTAGTGCAATGTACAAAGTAGGTTTCACAGTTATGTATGTTTAGCAGTATGTTAGTGTGTGTTTACAGTATGGTAAACAAACGTTGATATACCTATCTACCATATGGATACGTATGTATGTCAACATATGTATGTATGTATGTATATATATATATATATATATATATATATATATATATATATATATATATAAATATGCATATATGTATACATACATAGAGAGAGATGTAGGAATACATAGACAGATGTAGATAGATAGAATATGTACAAACATATATATGTAATACACACATACAGATATAGATATATGTAGATACATATACATAGACAGACTGATCTGACTATCTACAGGTATGACTGTATATGATAACCTCAACACCCCCTGTCTCACCCCCTCTGTCACTCTCACCCCCTCTCTGTCACACACCCCCTCTCCATATCTATAGCAATATATGTACATCAATATATATATATATGTGTATATGTATACATATATATATATATATATATATATATATATATATATATATATATATATATCTATATACATATATATATATATATATATATATATATATATATAGAGAGAGAGAGAGAGATGTATATATATGTTCTGAGTGAGGCACATGTGTACAGATGTATTGCAACAGGTGCCTGGTGACAAAGGCATGGAGTGAACACCAGTGTCAAAACTGGAGTACCATACCCCATTTCAAATCTCCTACACCAGTAACCACCAGATATGTGATTGGCTGCCCACCACTGCATGTGTCAGGGGTGAACAGGGTCATAAATGTGTACAATAGTCCCCCCAATGATATTCACAGTGGCACACAATTCCTAGGTTCATAGGTTCATAGGTTCTTACTAGGCTATCTGCCCGAGGGCATTTACAAGCCTAGCCCATAGTTTTGTGGCTTACGCCACCCCTTTAGTATGGGGAACTATACCCATTATTTTGCTGTGCCTCTGTTGAGCAGTGACACTGAGGTAATCCCTGGGGTATATCTGCGATCTCCCATCCATTGGTCAAGATTTCTCTTGAACAAGGCCAGCGAGGTGCTCTGCCTCACATATACCGGGATTTTATTCCACAGCATAGGGAGTCTTTGGGTGATGAATCTATCCCTCCAGCACGTCCTATTAATAGCCGTGTCGAGGTTTAAGTCTCCGCCCTTGTGGCTCTGACGGATCTAGATTTTTTGAGGTGAAGCATATTCATCAAATCTGGGTTTGACATGGCCTTGTATGTTAGGCAAAGGTCACCTCTGAGCAAGCGGTGGCGACTGAATAGAGCTGGAGTTCTTTCAGTCGGGCAGCATAGGACAGATGTTTGAGACCCTTTATCCTTTTGGTGAGGAACTTTGTGGCCTCTCCAGCTGCTGCAAGTGTCGGGTCAGATACATTCGAATGGGGCATTGTACTCAATCATTGGTCTGATGAGTGATGAGTATAGGAGACTATGACCTCCCTTGATCTAGATGAGAATCCCTTCATGATAAGGTGGGCAATGTAGAAGGTCTTCCTAACTACTTTAGCTACATGGGTGTCGAATGACAGACTACTATCAACCTGGGTCCCCAGGTCCCTGATAACTTCTTCTGTACTCAGTGGATTGCCACCTATTTGGTAGCTAGGGGTAACCTTGTTTTTCCCGAAGGGTATGACTATGCATTTTTGGCATTTAACTTTAGGCCATGGCTCTGGCACCAGTTATCCGTTTCTGTGAGACCCTTCTGAAGGATATCTGTGTCAGATGTGTTTTCTACTATGGCCCAGTTTGCAGTCATCTGCAAACTTTGTCAGCCATAACCCTCCTGTGTTTGCTTGTACTTGAAAAGTAGATGCCAAACAAGAGTGGGCCCAGGACTGAGCCCTGTGGTACACCACTTGTGACAGGCTTTGAGTCTGACATGGCGCCAGCAACTCTGACCCTGTGGGTTCTGTCACTCAGCCAGTTTGCAACCCATCTTGTGATGTATGGGTTAACATTTAAGCTGATGAGTTTTTCAATGATACCCGAGTGGGGTATTGTATCAAAGGCCTTCGCCAGATCGAGGTAGGCTGTATGGACTGCCTTTCCCTCATCAATGGCTTTGGTGACTGTTTCGAAAAAGTCAACCAAGTTTAGAAGGCATGATCTGTCTTTGACAAAGCCAAACTGGGATGGATCCAAAGTTTGCAAATTCCCTATGTCTTTATTTATGAGGTCCATTATGATCCTCTCCATGGCTTTGCAGATAAGGCTTGTCAAGCTAATGGGCGGTAATTTCCAGGGTCGGTGGAGGCACCGCCTTTGTGAAGTGGGACCACAGTTGCAGTGCGCCACTCCTGGGTGCGTATCCAGAGGTAAGACTATGATTAAACAGCTGTCCTAGCTGTGGGTTTAATTCCTCGTTGAGTTCGTGGAGCACACAGCCGGGGACACCATCAGGTCCCATGGATGCTGTGTTTTTGCTTTGGAGAGAGCAGTTCTCACTTGGGCGTTGGAGATGTTTGGGGGCTGCAATCGCTGGTATAGATATCTCTCCTTTGGGGAGGGGAAGTTTGCACTGAACCTGTCAGCCAGTATGTTGGCAATGTCTGTAGGATCAGTAATCTTCACATCATTTTGAACTAGTTCTGAGCATATCTGGGAGTTTCCTCCCAGGTTTCTAACATAGCTAAAGAAGGCCTTATGATTGTCTTTTGAGTCTTTAGCTATTTTTCTCTCAAAATTTGCTTTGGATGATTTTATGAGAGCTCTTAGTTTTTTACCTATAGTGATCAAGGGTGTCTTACCTTTTAAGGATTTTGCTCTATCTTGTAGTAGCTTCCTCCTTTTGTTGTAGAGTTTGTTTATGGCTGGGGTCTACCAGAGTGGACGCTTGCCTTTGGTACAAAGAGTCTTTGTTTTGCTTGGGATTGCCTTATCCATGCAGTCCTGCAGGTGCTGGTAGAAGGCATTTGTAAGTGATTCAGCGGCTTGAGTACTGTTTTCCGTCGGCTCTGGGGCCTTAAAGGAGACCACACTAGTCTTTAGAAGTGTGAAGTCGGCTTTCGAGAAGTTCTTTACTGTGGTCTTTTTTATTTCAGGTGGGGTGGGATGAGGACCTCCAGCGAGATTAGTTTGTGATCTGATCTCACCAGTGAGGGTATACTTCGGTGTTGAACATTGTGCTCCCATGTTCGTGATGATGAGATCAAGTATGTTTTCTCCTCTTGTGGGGATGGTGACTAGTTGTTCCATGGCATTTGAGTTTATGAATTCCAGGAACTTTTGGGCTAGGGTGTTTGGGCTTGAGTAGTGTTCCCAGTCTATATTAGGGTAATTGAAGTCACCTAGTATGATGGTGTTTGGTGATACATTTATACCCTCTAGTGTTTTCAGGAAGGCCATGTGAGGTTCCTGAGTTTGTGAGGGTGGCCTGTAACATGCTACAATTTGCAGAGCAGTCTTGCCTACGGTTAATTGCACCTGGATGGTCTCCGATGCATCGTGCGTTGCCACCAGTCTTGAGGTGTGGGTGTCTTTGATGAATATGGATACCCCCTCCTTTCTTGGTATTGTCCGGATTTTGGGGCGGACGCATGATAAGAGGTAAAACCGGATAGTGCTGGGGTGCTCTCAGGAGCCTTGAACCAGGTTTCTGTCACTGCACAGACATCGATGTTCTCCATACTGAGAAGGGCCTCGAGTGCGTGCATTTTGAGATTTAGACTTCTGGCATTGAGCAGCATTACCCTTAGTTTTTTCCTTTTTGTGTTCTAGGGTGGTAGGTTTAGAATTTGAGCCTTGCCTAAAAAGGCACTATGGGGTGGCAAGAGCCTTTGCCAATATCCGGAATCCCAGGGTGACAGGTGCAAGCCGTCCCTTGCGAGCAGCGTGGCTTGTCCAGCATGTCATCCCAGGCAGACAGACATTGGATCCCCTTTGAATGACACCAGAGTTTAAGCCAATTGTTAAAGCTGATCATCTTATCTCTGTATTGTGGCATCAATCTTGGTGAAGGTAGGATACTGCTCAAGGTCAGGGTCATACCTGCCTGGGCTACATAATCAGAGAGCTCCTCAATGTCTCTTTTCATGTAGTCCAAGGAGGTACGTCTCAGGTCGTTTACACCAGTGTGGACAATGACTGAGTCATATTTGTACCTGCTGTTGAGAGACCTGAGTGCTTGCGTTATGTGGCGGATTCTAGCGCCCGACAGGCAGCTTACTGTGACCTTCTCCTTACTCAGTCTGGTGAGCGGGACGTCAGTGTGTCTGACTATGGAGTCACCAATGACTAGTGTGTCTGGCATTGTGTTTGGCCTTAAGGGCTGTGACTGTTTGACACTCTGACTGTGAGGTCTATGTGTTGCAGGTGTTGTGTTCTGAGGTGGTGGTTGTTTGGGTGTCTGCTTTGGTGGCCTCTGCTGTTTTGGTAGATTTTTGATCAGAGCCGAGTATGTCTTTGTGTGTTTATGTGTATGATTTGAGGTTGTGATGGTACTATGTGAGACTGGGTCTATAGTGTGTGTGTGGTAACCTTCTCCTCCTGACTGGTCTTGCCAGTCCTATGTTGAGAGAGCTCAGCCTCCAGTTTGGCCGTATAGTTGCATCTCGCATGTATTTGTGTTTTGTGGGAGGAGGAGAGGGTTGTCTGTGTACATGAGGCAATTGTAACATTGCCTCAATATTCCCAGGTTCACCAGCTGAGCAGGAGAGGACACTAGCAACTGATCCTCGACATGCTAGAAGGACTAGACAAAAACTTTAAAAGAGATTCGGGGACGTGGTGACCGAGAAATGGGGTTTGCCTTTTGGGGTGCTATCTATAAGAGTGCCGTATCAAGGTAATAAGTACTGTAGGAGCAAGTGCTAGGTTTAACAGATAGAAAAGTCTACTTGGAGTCAAGTAGAGATGATCTTTTAGGTATTAGAGAAAGTGCTAGTAACAGGGATGCTTAAAGGTAAGATTGAAAGAATGCACTCTGCAGTGTGCACTAGAGAAGTTAGATATGAAAGTAGGTAACTTGAGTTTTACCTGTTTAAAAAGTTAAGGTTTAGTGGAGTTACTATTTTAAAACAGCAAGATGGACTGAAAGGGGTGGTTACTTTTGTATTTTGGTACTATGAAATACTGTAGGATGGCCAATAAATTTAAATAATTGAAGGGGTGGGATTTCAAAAGTGATGGTTTTGTGATTACTCACATAAGCCAGTGAAAGTAGAGAGAAATGAGATATATGGTCAGATTAACATAAGAGGCGGGCAACTAGAAAGACAGTGGTATTCTGCCTGACTCAGAACAGAGAGAGCTGTGGTCTCTTTGGAAGTTTTAATATGCTGGAATACCTGCACATGGTATGTGTCAGCAGACATGGTGTGTCAGCTATGGACATGTAGGTCAGTGTACCCCTCCACACCACATAATGGCTGCCATGGTATGTACCTCACATGACAGCTACAGATATGGAGAAGGGCACAGTGACATGTACAACACTGTGACAATGCACTCAAACTCAAACACATTACCAATGCACAGTGACTGACAACACCACAGAGTACACACATTCTACCCACATAGAGGTTACCACTCCTGGATTTACATGCATAAGTCACACCCGTGACAGATGTCCAACAACCATAGTAACACCTCACACCATCCACAACCTAAATGACTGCTGTTTGTCGTCCGTGCCACTGCAATAGAGAGCACATGTGGAGGTAAAGTTTCCTACCCACAGATAAGACATACCCTGCAATAAACCACACAGTGTTAAGAAGCAAGACTCCCCATGAGTACATGTCACACATACCCCTGCTGAATGTTAGTCAGATAGGTAATATGCCATATGAGTCATCCTGTGTAACTGTGTGACAGCAGCAGGTACCATCACACCACATGTGTCACAATGGTCAGGGTAGCAGAACAGTATGCTGCTGTAGTCCCAGGGGCAATAGCATATTGTATAGTATTGTATTGTAATGTATTATATTGTGTTGTATTGTATTGGTATGTTGAGGTGCCTCCTTCATGGAGTGGAACCACTGCTGCTGTGCGCCAGTGTACAGGTACATATCCTGTAGTCAGGCTAGTGTTACATAGCAATTCTATATGTGTGTTTAGCTCCTGTCGGAGTTCATGTAGCATGCAACCGGGGATACCATCAGGTCCCAGTCATGTTGTGTATTCTGCTTTCCTGAGGGCGGCTCTCACCTGGACATCAGTGATGACACAGAGGTTACAGTCAGCTGGGATAACTATGTCTTATTTTGGGGGAGAGGGAGGGGTGACACCTGCACTGAACCTGTCTGCCACAATGTTGCCAATATCTGTGGTTTCAGTGAATTATTTGTTATTGTGTACTAACTATGAGCATAGTGGAGGGATTCTGACCAGGTTGCTAACATAACTAAAGAAGGCCTTGTGGTTATCTGTAGTGTCCCTATTGATTTCCCTCTCAAAGTTGCCCATGGATGTTTGTATGAGGGAAAATAGATCCTTACTAGTGCTGCTCAGACATGCCTTCCCTTTATGGAATTATGCTCTGTCTTGCAGTAGCTTCCATCTTTTGTAATACAATCTGTCTATGGCTGGGGTCCACCAGACAGGATGCTGTCCCTCTGTGGAGAGTGTCTTGGTCATATATGGGATTGCATGATCCATGCATTCTCAGAGATGTCCGTAGAAAGCATTTGTGAAGGGGTCAGCATTGTGGATTGTCTTCCACTGGCCCAGTGGGCTGAAAGGATACCATGTCACTGTCACAAAGTTTAAAGTTTGCATTTGCAATGTTATTCACTATAGTCGTTTGTGCTGGTGGTGGAGGTGGGATATGTATATCCAGGGCAATTAGTTTGTGGTCAGCTCACAGTAGTTGATGATGTAGGCCATACAGTACCTAGATACAAACCCCCAGAGTGAGGAGGTGCTCTGGACCTGAATCAGTGTTCTGACTGCTGGGGTTTGGTAGTATGTCATATGGAGTGTGCCAGGTACTGTTGCACAGTTGCTGGCTGAGCACTGATACCTGTCCATTTACATGTGTATCCACCAATAGACAGACAGATGCTATATATGTGAGATATGTTGTATCATAACAGTCGAGTAGCATGTGTAGTATGTGTGCCAAATTCTGCTGACATATATTGCTGATATCAGGTTATTTTCTTTTTCAGGAACATGGCTCACCCGCGAAATCCAGCTTACTCCGCAGCTGAGGATGAGGAGATACACCAGAGCCTGGTGTGGGATTATGCAATACTCTTTTCCTGCACCAGCCAGAATCAGCAGGAGAGGGCTGCACTGTGGCAAGACCTGGTCCGTCGGGTAAATGACATAGGCACGCATAATAGGACATATGAGTAGGTACGACATCACTGCAGTGATTTAATCAGAAATGTCCATCAGCGTGCGTCGGATATCCACAGGCAACAGGTCGCCACAGGTGGTGGGGTGGCTACACATCCCCTACTCACCAGACTGGAATGACTACTCATGAGTGTAGTGGCTCCAATCCACCAGCAACAACAACAGCAGCAGACATGCATTATGATGGAGGCTGGAGCCATGCAGCAGCAAGACTATGAGCGTGCAGGTAATATGCCATATGTATAGTTGACTGTTGTGTACACTGGTAGTTAATGCATGTGTGAGGTGTGTCCTTGGTTTTTAGCTGTCATCATAGTATTTAATGTGCAAGTGTGATATCCTCAATATCAGCAGCTGACCTGTGAAAGGCGACTGTTGTACTACTGACCTGTATCATACTCAGTAACAATGGCACAGTTGCGCCACTGACATTAGTTTCCTCACTTCTGCAGGTCCCTCCGGTGTAACAGCAATGCAGCCTATCCATGCTGGTGAGTGTGTATTAACAATACCTTTAATAGTCTTGATAGTAATAGTAATATTAGGCTCACTTAGTAGTGCTCTGTGTATGCATGCAGGTGTGTCTGTGTCTATGTGTTGATATCACGCATACTGAGTAGTGTACAACTGTGTGCAACTGTGTGCATGTGTACGTGTGCATGTGTGCATGTGTGCACCTGTGCATGTGTGCACGTGTGCACATGCGCATGTGTGCACCTGTGCATGTGTGCATGTGTGCACCTGTGCATGTGTGCATGTGTGTACCTGTGCATGTGTGCATGAGCGCATGTGTGCATGTGTGCATGTGTGCACCTGTGTTCACATAGGGAACGGTACACCAGACAGGGTCTGAGGGAGCTGGCAGCATGTCGCACAGCCATGACTGACATTGCGGCTGCCATCCGTAATTTCACCGATGTCATAGACAGATGTTGTGGGGACATATTAGACCGGTTCCACAACTACATGTCCATGAGCCAGGGTGATGGTGGACGGTTGAGGCATCGACGTGTGCATATGCCAGCAACAGCAGCAGCTGGCAGTCGTCATGGACGACAACAGGGCCGCGGCCACCCCCATAGTGCCAGCAGCAGTCCCAGCAATGCTGGGTCTGTGCTGTCATCAGACCACCCCAGGAGACCACGTGCATGTGGCTCTGGCCAGGCCCGACAGGGATCTGTGTCCAGTCAATGAACACCTGCTTCTGATGACAGTACCCAGTCTGGGTTGGTACCGGATATGGTCCGTAGCACCCCTGCAAGGCACAGGTACCGTGTCTGTGGCCAGAGACACTGATCTGTATGACCTGGCAGGTACAGTCTGTGGCTGTCCACAAACACCAGTATATGGCAGCCATGAGGTGGAACTGTGTGCATCCATACACACATGTGAATTGACAACACCTAGGGCTACCGCATACATGCACACACTGCTTCAACATTGCTCCACCTTGTACTGCTGTCCCTCACCAACACACTTACACATACATGTCAATCGGTGGTATCGGTGGCTGACTCAAGCATACCAAGTTCACACTCTGTGCATATAATGAAACTGTGCCACCTCCTGCAATCTGTAACATCAGTGCAGGTACAGGTTAACATGTTGCTGATGCACAGGGTGACTACATAGACGTGTAGTAATAGTATCATGTTGTTAACAGTACTGTGTGCTGAAATAATTGTGGGTATATCACAGGGTATGATTGTCATGTACTGTTGTCTACACCCATGGTAAGTACCATAGTGTATCATCTGCACATGTTTGCATACTGGTGGTAAGGATGTCAACAGAAGGCTACATACATAGGTAGCACAGGGGATAAGGTAATGAAAGTATTGATACGCAATGATGGACATGTAAACTGCAAGTGGCATGTTGCCCACACTGGACTCTGCAATGCAGATGTTTGAGGATGTTGATATGTGTGCAGTACTACACGACTGGTACAGGACACACAGGAGCACCCTAGCACTGCAAGCTCACATCTCATACCATGCTAGACAGCCCCAACACACAAAACTAACTGTCACAGGAGGGAGAGTCCCCATACATGTCAGGGATACTGTGGTGGCAGGCCAGGTAGCATACATCCTACTAAGTATGGAACCACTGAGTGAAGGCTCAGTTTCTGTTATTTGACATGTGTATTACTGCAGGTATGAGCACATGGGTTTCCATCTAGTTATTGTACATCCTGACAGTACATGGTCTGTACACTTGTGTGCACTGAGACTGGACCCTAGCCATCTGACCTGTGTATTTCCATGTACATGTGCATAGTGCCTGCATATTTGCAGTGTTACCTACTGGAAGTGGTACAGCTTGTTTGTTGTACAATGGACTACATGCAGCCCTGCTTACTGTAGCTTTATTTGCATGCATGTTTGCTTGCAATTACCCTGGAATACTGATCCCACCTGCAATGCATAGTTACAGAGCTTCTGTGGACTCCTAGTGACATCTGCATAGCTTACTATATGTATGTCCATGTCTCACTTGACAGAATGGCACTGTTTGTCCTGTTCACATGTACGTTGCCTGTGACACATTGCATATGACTTACCTGGCACTTGTCCACGTGAGCAGTCATATATGCCACTGCTAACTAATCACAGGCACTACACCCTCACATACTCATCTTCTGTTGAACTACCTGCTTCGCTAGGGACGGCTTGCACCTGTCACCCCTGGGCTTTCGGATATTGGCAAAGGCTCTTGCTACCCCCATAGTGCCTTTGTTAGGCAAGGCTCAAATGACAAACCCACCTTCATAGGTATCACAAGGGATAAGAAACTAAGAGTAATGCTACCCAACGCCAGAAGTCTAAACCTCAAGATCCATGCACTCAAAACTCTCCTTAGCATGGAGAACATCGATATCTGTGCAGTAACAGATACCTGGTTCAGGGCTACTGAGAGCACCCCAGCACTACCAGGTTATACCTCATGCCATGCTTTTCAGCCCCAAAACTTGGAACGAACCACAAAAGGAGGGGGAGTATTGATATTCATCAAAGATACCCACACCTCCAGGTTGGTGGCAAAGCACCAAGCATCAGAGACTATCCATGTGCAACTAACAATGGGTGAAACTGCCTTCCAGGTTATAGCCTGCTACAGACCACCCTCCCAAACCCAAGAACTTGGCTTTCCCATATGGTCTTAACTGCACTCAGCCTGCCTGAGAACAGTGGAAAATATGAAGGTCTCTCCAAACACCATTATATTGGGCGACTTCAACTACCCAAACATAGACTGTAAGCATGACTCTAGCTCCAACACCCTAGCCCAAAGATTCCTAAAATATATGAGCTCAAATGCTATGGAACAACTTGTTACCACTCCCACAAGAAGGGGAAACATACTGGACCTGATCATCACCAACATGGGGACTCTATGCTCCAGACCAGAAGTGTATCCCTCACTGGTAAGATCAGACCATAAACTAATCTCACTGGATATTCACATCTCGACCCCACCCCCTGCCCAGAAAACCACAGTGAACAACTTCTCTAAAGCAAATTCACACTCCTCAAAACTGAGGTGGAAACCTTCAAAGCCCCCAGGCCTGTGGAAACTACAGACCAGATCACAGATTCCTCTATAAACGCATTCTATGGACACCTTCAGGAATGCATGGATCATGCGATCCCGAATAAAACCAAGACCCAATCCTCCAAAGGCAGACATCCTGTCTGGTGGACCCCAGCCATAAACAAACTACACAATAGAAGGAGGAAGCTAATAAATGATACATTAAAATCCCAAAAAGGGAAGGCATCACTGATCAGTATTAGCAAATAACTACAGGCACTCATAAGATTGTCTAAGGCCAGCTTCGAGAGACAATTGCACAGGACACTAAGGATAATCACAAGGCTTTCTTTAGTTATGTTAGGAACTTGGGTGGTAATTCCCAGATATGCTCAGAGGTAGTCCAAAATGTCAGTAGAAACACCAAACCCACAGACATTGCCAACATTCTAGCTGACAGGTTCAGCGCAAACTTCTCCCCCCCTCCACACCGAAAGGGCAAATATTTATCCCAGCAGAGTGCTGCCCCCCTGACATCTCAGATGCTCAGGTAAGAGCCGCCCTCTCCAAAGCAATAAACACTGCATCAATGGGACCAGACAGTGTCCCGGGCTGTGTCCTACATGAACTCCAAGAAGAGCTACAACCAAACATAAAACTACTGTTCAATCCCAGCCTTACTACAGGATATTTGGCCAAAGAGTGGTGTACAGCAACAGTGGTCCCTCTACAGAAAGGTGGTGCCTCAACGGATCCTGGACACTATCGCCCCATAAGCCAGACTAGCTCAGTCTGCAAAGCTATGGAAAGGATCATCATGGACCTCATAAATAAAGATATTGGGGACCTACAGACACTGGATCATACCCAGTTTGGCTTTGTTAAGGGCAGATCCTGCCCCTCAAACCTGGTTGATTTCCTTGAAACAGTCACCAAGGCCATTGACGAGGGGAAGGTGGTCCACACAGCCTACCTGGACCTTGCAAAAGCCTTCGATACAATACCCCAATCGGGCATTCTAGAGACGCTTGCCAGCTTAAATATAAGCCCCTATGTCACTAGATGGATTTCACACTGGCTGAAGGACAGAACTCACATGGTTAGAATTGCTGGAGCCATGCCAGACTCCAAACCAGTTACAAGTGGTGTCCCACTAGGCTCAGTCCTGGGACCTCTCTTGTTTGGTATATATTTATCGGAGGTACAGGCCAACACAGAAGGACTGTGGCTGGCCAAATTTGCAGATGACTGCAAACTGGACGCCATAATCGACTCTCCAGCTGACACAAGCATCCTCCAAAAGGGCCTCATAGAAACAGACAACTTGTGCCAGAGCCATGGCCTCAAGCTGAATGCAAAAAAGTGTATAGTCATCCACTTTGGCAAAAACAAAGTGCCCACAAAGTACCACATAGGTGGTAATCCATTAAGTACAGAAGAAGTAATTAGGGACCTGGGGACCCAAGTTGATAGCAATCTCTCATTTGACAACCACGTGGCCAAAGTGGTTAGAAAGACATTTTATATAGCCCACCTCATCATGAAGGGATTCACATCTAGATCAGGGGAGGACATCGTGCCTCTTTACTCATCCCTCATCAGGCCCATAATTGAGTACAATGCCCCTGTTGGGATGTACCTTACCAGACACCTGCAGCAACTGGAAAGTCCCCAAAAGTACTTCACCAAGAGGATCAAAGGGCTCAAACAGATGCCATATGCTGATCGGTTAAAGAAACCCCAGCTC
The DNA here is from genome assembly GCF_019279795.1 of Protopterus annectens. Taxonomy (NCBI): domain Eukaryota; kingdom Metazoa; phylum Chordata; order Ceratodontiformes; family Protopteridae; genus Protopterus; species Protopterus annectens. Next base: position 834,054,510 of record NC_056744.1, read on the forward strand.
TAGTCAGTGGCATATCATCTGTTCAGAGGCGATCTGTGCCTGATGTATAAAGCCATGTCAAACCCAGAATTAATGGGCATGCTGCACCTGAGAATATCCAAATCCCATCGAGCTACACGCTTGAGAGACTGGAACCTCAGCACTGAAATAAATAGGACATGCTGGAGGGACAGATTCATAACCCAGAGGCTCACTTCACTCTGGAATAAAATCCCAGTCCAGGTTAGGCAGAGTCCCTCATTGACTCTCTTTAGGAGGAATCTTGATGAGTGGATGGGACATCATAGGTTTACCCCAGGTATCACTTCTGTGTCACTGTTAGACAGAGGCACAGTATACTAACCTCAAAAAAGGGCTTGCAAGATATATTTACAATGGATGGCGACATCCAAACACATTCTGGCTAGGTTTATAAATGCCCTAGGGCAGATAGCCTAGTATGAACCTATGAACCTATGTACCTTGTTCCCCATTGGCCCTATGTGCTGTTAATCACCATGGCAATCACAATACTGTGGTAGCATGTGCAAAGGTCAATTGTCAGTCACCTCTATGGTACAGTTGTGGAATATGTGGGTCATGTGGCAATGTCACAGCTGCCACATGTACACAGTCAACCCTCTCCCCTACACAGGGACGTACAACACATGTATGAGATGGAACCACATAGCCAAACTGGGGACTAAGCACTCTGAACCCAGTACTGGCATAACCTGTCAGGTGGCATGAAATACTACAGTGACTACAATACCAGTCTGCAATACAAGCACGTGAACACACTGGGCCATTCGTGGTGCCTAAGAATAGCATCCTGCCTGAGCGGCAGACACCTCTGCAGCTGGCACACAGGTATACGTTATGCCAGAACACATCACGCATAACACATAGCACACAAATCCTGTGTGCCAAACAGTCACAGCCTGTACGGCTAGACAACACACCTGCCACAGTTGTGTTAGGTACCTTTATTGTCCGGTACAGTGAGGTCACACTCACCAGGCTGGACAAGGTGAAGGTCACAGTGATATGCCCATGGGGCACTATGGTCCACCACATAACACAAGCATACAGGTCAGTCAGAGGCATGGACACATATGACTCAGTCATTGTCCATGCCACATACCTTCTCCTGCTGTACTTATAGGGTGCTGACATCATCAGTGTTTAGAAAGGGGAATGTGCATCCTGTAGTGTGTTCTCCTAGTTGCCAAAACATTTTTCTCACACACACTAACCCTCTCCACACACACTGAGCATTTGCAGGATTCAAACTGCTACCTAACTATGTTATGACACTTGAGACAGATGCATTAGCAGAGTGCGCTATTTGCATTATTGGGAGGTTTTCCTTCTCCTGCTTTACTTATAGGGTGCTGACATCATCAGTGTTTAGAAAGGGGAATGTGGATCCTGTAGTGTGTTCTCCTAGTTGGCAAAAGGGACATTTCTTTCATACAGACTTGCACACATACTAATCCCCTCCACACACACGGAGCATTTGCAGGATTCAAACACCTACCTAACTATGTTATGACACCCGAGACAGATGCATTAGCAAAGCGAGCTATTTACATTACTGGGAGTTTTTCCTTCTCCTGCTTTACTTATAGGGTGCTGACATCATCAGTGTTTAGAAAGGGGAATGTGCATCCTGTAGTGTGTTCTCCTAGTTGTCAAAAGTGACATTTCTTTCATACAGACTTGCACACACACTAACCACCTCCACACACACTGAGCATTTGCAGGATTCAAACCCCTACCTAACTATGTTATGACACTTGAGACGGATGCATTAGCAGAGCGCGCTATTCGCATTAGTGGGAGGTTTCCCTTCTCCTGCTTTACTTATAGGGTGCTGACATCATCAGTGTTTAGAAAGGGGAATGTGCATCCTGTAGTGTGTTCTCCTAGTTGCCAAAAGGGACATTTCTTTCATACAGACTTGCACACACACTAAACCCCTCCACACACACTGAGCATTTGCAAGATTCAATCCCTTATCTAACTATGTTATGAAACTCAAGACGGACGCATCAGCGGAGCACACACACTAACCTCCTCCACACACACTGAGCATTTGCAGGATTTAAACCCCTTCCTAACTATGTTATGACACTTGAGATGGGCGCATTAGCGGAGTACGCTATTCGCATTACTGGGAGGTTCCTCTTCTCCTGCTTTACTTATAGGGTGCTGACATCATCAGTGTTTAGAAAGGGGAATGTGCATCCTGTAGTGTGTTTTCCCAGTTGCCAAAAGGGACATTTCCCTCACACAGACTTGCACACACACCAACCCCACTCACCAAGCATTTGCAGGATTCAAACCCCTACCTAACTATATTATGACACTTGAGAGAGACGCATTAGCAGAGCGCACTATCCGTATTACTGGGTATCTGTTCTGCACCTGCAGTATTTATAGGGTGCTGACATCATTATTTCTACAGAGGTATGTACATCTAGTACTACCTGTCAGGTGGGGGATAGCATATATATGCATTTGCAGCCACCTACGTCAGGGTCAGATATGCACATCGCACTGGCAGGTTATGTTTTATACCATGCTTCGTGACCACAGGACCTGTAACACACAACACAACCAGCCCTGACCACCCCTCCCACATCCAGGACACACACTTTGCTTCCCTGGGCACAGTGCCAAGATATGCAGGTGTTCACATACACCATTCCAGTTGTTAACATCAGGTACAGGCATATTGTGTGTGGGAACTGCTCAGGCCTCTACAACATTACCCTACAGCCACTACAATTTGTGAGTCCATGTGCTATGGCAGAACCACTCACCACAGCCACAAGGGGGAATACATATTGCACCTGACCATCTTCAACATGGGTACTCACTGTTCCACACCAGAGGTAGACCACCATTGTTGATATCTGACCATACCCACCTTTCCCTGGCCATCCATATCCCATCCCCACCCCTAGGCAAGGTTGTCACTGCAAACAAACTGTATTTATCAAAAGCAGACTTTACACTTGTGAAGACTGGGATGGAAGACTTCAAAGACCCATGCTGGAGGAGTATACAGGCCACTCTGCATAATCCTTGACAATTGCATTCTACGAGCATATGGAAGGTTTGCATTGATCATGCTATCCCAAATATACCCATGACTGCTCCACAACAGGACACCTGTCAGATGTACACTAGCCATATATGAGCTGTCCAACAAAGTGAGCTAATACATTGCAGAGCAGTAGCCCACAGAGGGAGGACATCTCTGAACAGTACCGGCACGACACTTCAATCCCTCATAATCATCAGGACACAGTGTTGACAGTGAAATTGTCCAAGCAATGCAGATAAGGCTCCCCTCAGTCTGTTATTGATGCCCACTTACTGTTAGAGGTCCTCAGCAACCCTCTTCCAGCACACACCAACAACATGGATGTGGCATAACAAATTCAACCCCTGGGATCTCCACTGTGTCCCTGCTTTATGGAGGCACAGCATACTAGCCTCAAACGGTGCCTTATGTGACCTACTTTACAGTGGCACAGTAGCCTACTGTACTGGGGAGGCAGACGCCAAGCACACTCTGGCTAAGCTGTCATTCCCTAGGGCAAACAGCCTAGTGTTGACCTCTACACCCATATGTTTAATTGTCAAATGCACATTATTTGTTGCTGATAGACTGTTTGCAGGTCTTTATTGCCACAGCATTCCCTGTTTGTATGAACAGCTTGTGTATCTGTGGAAGATGTTTGCATATGGGAAGGATCCACTATATCACGTATGTCTCTGTAGTCATTTAACTGTGTGCACTGGGCAGATTGCTAAAATGTGGTTGGTTCCTGGAATAACACGTACAAATACCAGATATGTGTGGCCAACTGTTAAACTGAGATTTGGCCTAAGTGTGTGGGCATGCCCAGTTCAGCCTTCCCATGGCATGTTGCCTGACATATGTCTCATTTATCAAAGTGTGTGAGCATGCCCATTGTGAGCTTTCCATATGTTGAACTCTGCAGCCCATCACATTTGTGGATGAGTGTGAACTTCAACAAATATCTCCCATTTATGGTTGTGTGTTGTGTGTCATGTTGTGTAGTTACTGTCCGACTGCTTTATGTGTGAACACAACAGGGATTATACTGTGCCTGCAGGGTTTGCATGGGATACGTTGCATACAGTTGTCAACATCCTTTCTTACTGACCTAACACTGTAGTACTGTATAGTGTACTGGTTCAGTACTTTGACTGTGGTGGACAGTATCCTGGGCTTTAGTCCTATCACTGCTTTACATTTCCATAGTGAGCACAACAGCCTGGTTAGGGGCCAGTTGTGCACATCTGACAATGTTGCATTATGTTCAGATATGAACTACTTAAACCAGGCTTGTCCAACACTGGTAGTGTATTCCACAACATAGGTGTACATTTGCAAACACTAGCGATGTGCCCTAGGCCATTTCTAATGCTAGTCGGAGAGTGTGTTTGTCCTTCGACACACATTGTAAGTGGAGTTTGCCATGACATATGTCATGGTTAGTATACTGTGCCTCTGTCTACCTGTGACATAACAGTGATACCCAGGGTAAACCTACCATCTCCCATCCACTTATCAAGATTCCTCTTGAGGAGAATCGATGAGTGACTCTATGGATAGCCTGTACTGGGAGTTTACTCATGAGTGGGGGTGGCATCTGTGTTATGGATCATCAGGGACCTGGGGATCCAAGTTGACAGTAACCTCTCTTTTGACACTCACATTGCCAAAGTGGTTAGGAAGACCTTCTACATTGCCCACCTGATCAGGAAGGGATTCACATCCAGATCAGGAGAGGTCATTGTACCCCTGTACTCTTCACTTATCAGACCAATGATTGAGTACAATGCCCCATTCGGAATGTACCTTACCCGACACCTGCAGCAGTTGGAAAGACCCCAAAAGTTCCTCACCAAAAGGATAAAGGGGCTCAAACATATGTCATATGCTGCCCGACTGAAGAAACTCCAGCTCTATTCAGTCGCATACCATCTGCTCAGAGGTGATCTGTGCCTGACATACAAGGCCATGTCCAACCCAGAATTAATGGACATGCTCCACCTCAAAAAATCCAAATCCACCAGAGCCAGGAGAGCAAGAGACTTAAACCTCAACACGGATATAAATAGGACGTGCTGGAGGGACAGATTCATCACTCAGAGACTCCCTACACTATGGAACAGAATCCCAGTCCCTGTGAGAAATCTTGACGAGTGGATGGGAGATCGTAGGTTTACCCCGGGAATCATCTCTGTGTCACTGCTGGACAGAGGCACAGCAAACTAATGGGTATAGTATTCTCATCCTAAGGGGTGGTAAAAGCCACACACACTCTGGCTAGGCTTATAAATGCTCTAGGGCAGATAGCCTAGTATGAACCTATGAACCTATGTATGTCAGTGCTGGGGTTCAGGTCTCTCATGTGTATAGCTCACTGCCATTCAGATTGTACAAGGTGCAGCATGTTTATTGATTCCAGCTTGGACATGGCTTTATACATCAGGCACAGCTTGACTCTGGGTGGGCCGTATGGCAGTGTGTGTAGCTGCAGTTTGTTTAATCAGGCAACACATGGCATCTATGCAAGCTCTTTGATACTCCTGGTGAGGTACTGTTGGGGACTTTACAGTTGATGGAGGTGTCTGCTGAGGTACATCCCACAGGGGCTATTGTAGTCAATTGTAACGTTGATGAAGGATGACTGCAGAGCCACAATGACCTCCCCTTATCTAGATCTGACAACCTTCATGATTAGGTGGGTATATGGTATGTTTCTGTAAACACTACAGCCATATGTTTGTCCAATGCAGGATATCTATCACCTTGTGTCCCCAGGTCTCAAATTACATGTTAAGTACATAATGGGTTAACACCTATGTGGTAATTGGTGGGCACTTACTGTATATCCACGGGGGTTGACTATACACTTTTCTGCAATTAGCTTGCTGACATGGCTATGGCACCAGTTGTCTGTTTCTATGTGGCCCTTTTGTGGGATGCTTGTGTCAGCTGCAGGGTCAGATATGGTGGGCAGTTTGTAGTCCTCTGCAAACATGTTCAGACACAGTCCTTCCATATTGGCCTGTACCTATGGGACATATATACCAAACGAGGGAGGTCCCAGGACCAAGCCATGTGGGATGCCAGTTATATCTGGTTTGTAGTCTGACATGGCTGCAGCATGTCTGACCATGTCAGTTCTGTCCTTGGTCTGGTTTGCAACCCCTCTACTGACATAGGGGTTTATATTTAAGCTGGTGAGCATATCTATAATGAACACGTAGTATATTGTATAGAAGCCTTTGCAAGGTCCAGCTACGCTGTGTGGACCACATTGCCCTCATCAATGACCTTAATGACTGTTTCAAATGAGTCAAACATGTTTAGGGGCAGGGTCTGCACTTAAGAAAGCCACACTGGGTAGGGTCTGGTGTCAGTAGGTCCCCAATATCTTTATGTCTGCGGTACATGCTGATCCTTTCCATAGCTGTGCAGACCGAGCTTCTCAGGATTCTGGGGTGGTAGTTTTCAGTATCCATTCAGGCAACACCTTTGTTGAGGATGACACTGTTGTTGTACACTGCTCTTTGGGTACATATCCTGTGGTAAAGCTGACATTGAGCAGTAGTGTGATTTGGCATTCCATTCTTCTTGGAGTCCATGTTGGACTCAGCCCAGAACACCATCTCATAGCATTGCTGCTGTGTGTTTTGCTTTGTAGATGCTGGCTGTTACCTCAACATCTGCAATGTCAGGGGGGCAGCAGTCTGCTGGGATAGATATTTTGCATTCTGGGGGGGGGGGGGTTTGCACTGCACCTGTCAGGATGTATGTTGGCAATATGTGTGTGTGTTTGGTATGTTGTTTGTAATATTTGCGTGATTCAGAGCATATCTGTGAATTCCCAACACGGTTCCTACCATCAGTTGTGGAAGCCTTGGGATTATCCTTAGTGTCCTGTACAATTTGTATCTTCATAGGTTCATAGGTTCATACTAGGCTATCCACCCTAGTGCATTTGTAAGCCTAGCCAGAGTGTGTGTGGCTTTCGCCACCCCTTGCTATGTGAATATTATGGCCATTTATGATTTGCTTTGCTGTGCCTCTGTCTGCACGTGACACAGTGAAGACCCCCAGTGTAAATCTATGATCATCCATCCACTTGGCAAGATTCCTGTTGAAGAGTGTCAGTAAGGGGCTCTGCCTAACATGGAGTGGGATTCTGTTCCAGGGTGTGGGGAGCCTCTGGGTTATGTATCTGTCCCTCCAGCACATCCTATTTCATTATGTGTTGAGCTTGACATCTGTCACTCTCACAGCTCCGATGAATTTGGGTTTTCTGGGGTGGAGCATGTCCATTACTCCTGTGTTGGACATGGCCTTGTACAACAGACATACAATGCCTCTGTGTAGGCAGTATGTGACTGCATTCAGCTGGGGTGTCTACAGCCAGGCAGCATATGACATATATTTGAGACCCTTTATCCTCTTGGTGAGGTACCTTTGAGGTCTTTCTAACTGCTGCAGGTGTCAGGTAAGGTACATCCCAAATGAGGCATTGTACTAGATTATGGGTCTGACAAGAGAACAGTATAGGAGCACAATGACCTCTGTTAACGTAGATGTGAATCCTTTCATGATACGGAGTCCAATATAGACAGTCTTCCTAGCCACATTGGCAATGTGAGTGTCACATAACAGGTTACTGTCCACTTGTGTCCCTAGGTCCCTGATTACTCCTTCCATATATAATGGTTTACCACTTATGTGGTAATTTGTGAGTACCTTGTTTGGTATTTGGTGGGACATTCATACTGTCCAGTGTCTTCAGGACGGCTGGGTGGGGTTCTTGTGTGTGATAGTGTGGTCTGTAGCATGCTACAGACTGTACAGCAGTCTTGCCTACGGTTAGTTGCACATGGGTGGACTCCAATGCCTTGTGCATTGTCAGTTACCTGGACGTATGGGTGTCTGTGCTGAATATGGATACTCACCCTCCTTTTATGTTTTGTTCCAGGTTTTGGGGCCATAACACATGATATGTGGTATAACCTGGTAGTGCTGGTGTGCTGTCAGGAGGCTTGCAGCAGGTTTCTGTCACTGCACAGACATCGATGTTCTCCATACTGGGGAGGGCCTCGGGAGCATGCATATTGAGGTTTACACATCTGGCATTGGTCAGCATTACCCTTATGTTTCTTTCCACTTATGTTTTGTAGGGTGGTGGGTTAGTCTTTTCAGCCTTGCCTACGAAAGGCTCTATGGAGGTGGCAAAAGCCTTATCCAATATCCAGACGCCCAGAGGTAACAGGTGCAAGCCATCCCTGGAACAGCTGCGTGGCTTGTCAAGCATGACATCCCAAGCAGACAGACATTGGATCCCCTTGGAATGACACCAGTAATTGTGGCACTTGTTATAACTGATCATTCCGTGTTTGTACTGTGGCATCATTCTTGGTGAGGGTAGGATGCTGCAAACGGTCAGTGTCATACCGGCCTGGACTACATAATCGGAGAGCTCATCTATGTCTCTTTTCATGTAGTCCGGGGAGGTACATCTCAGGTCATTCACACCATCATGGACTATGACTGCATCATATTTCTACTTGCTTTGGGGTGACCTGCATACTTGTGTTATGTGGCGTATTGTAGCAGCCTACAGGCAGATTACTGTACCCTTTCCCTTGTTCAGTCTGGTGTGCGGGACAGCAGTGTGTCTCACTATGGAGTCACCTATTACAACTGTATCAGGCATGTTGTTTCTCCTTCTGGCCTGTGACTGTTTGGCACACCAGCTTTGTGTACTATGTGTTGCATGTGCTATGTTTGGAGTTTGTTTGATTGGGTATCTGCTATGGAGGACTCTGTTGGTGTGGTGTGTTTGTAATTCGGGCCTCCGGGAATGTTTTTCTGTGTTTATGTCTTTGGTTTGCAGTTGTGATAGGTCTATGTGGGACTGGGTTTGTGGTGTGTGTGGTTACCTTCTCCTCCTGACTAGTTTTGGGAGTACTGAGTTGAGGGAGCTCAGCCTCCAGTTTGGATAGATGGTTGCATCTCTCACATATATTTGTATTTCTTGGGGGGAGTTGAGGGTTGTCTGTGTACTTGTGGCAGGTATAACATTGCCTCAAGATTCACAGATTCAACTTGTTGTAACTGGCCTTAGTGGATTGTATGTGTGGACATATTTTATTGCCATACTACTGATCAGTGATTACTTCTTTTTTTATGTTTGCTCTATCATGTAGTAGCTTCCTCATTCTCTTGCATGGTTTGGTTATGGCTGGTGTCCACCATGCCAGATGCCTGCGTGTATGGCATTGTGTCTTATTTTAATTTAGGATTGCATAATCCAAGCATTCCTGGCAGTGTTCATGGAATGCCTGTATAACAGGTTCTGAGGTGCGGCCCATATTTTGCACCTGCACAGGGCCTTTAATGGATTCCACATCAGTTTGTAGGAGTGCAAATTTTGCTTTACACATGTTTTTCACTGTGGTTTTCTGGCCAGGGACTGTGGTCAGGATGTGTATATCCAGTGTGATTACTCTATCGTCTGGTCTTACCAGTGAGCAATACACTTTTCATCTTGCCATCCAGTACCCATGTTGCTGATTATCACATCCAGTATGCTTACCCCTCTTGTGGGAGTGGTACGTTGTTCCTGGGCATTTTGGTTTATGGATTCTATGAACTTTTGTCCTACAGTGTTGGAGCTAGTATAATGCTCCCAGTCTATGTCTGGGTATTTTCAGTCACCCAATATAATGTGGTTTGGAGGACTTGATATATTCATGTATTCCAACATAGGCCAGGTGCAGTTCCTGGTGTTGGGACGGTAGTCTGTAGCCGGCTATAAACTGGGGAGCAGTTTTAGCCACTGTTACTTGACCATGGCTAGTCCATGCTGCTTCTTGTTGTGGTACCAACATGGGGGTGTGGTTATCCTTGACAATTATTGCTAGTCACCCTCCTTTTGTAGCTTGTTCCATGTTTTGAGGCTGTACAGCACAGTATGAGGTGTAACCTGGTAGTGTTAGGGTGCTGTTGTGAGCCTTGACCCAGTTTTCTGTTACAGCACAGATATCAACATTCTCCATACTGGGTGAGTTTAGACTGCATGCATCTTGCTGTTTAGACTTCTGGCATTGGGTAACATTACATCTAGGTTCTTATCCCTTCTGATACCTATGGAGGTAGGTTTGTGTTTTGAGCCTTACCTATTCAGGGCATGCTGTGGGTAACAACAGCCTTTGCCAGTATCCATAAGGCCTGCACTGGTAGGTGCACGCCAGTCCTAGCAGGTGGAGCATCATGCCATGCTCAGCATGTCATTCCAGGCTGGCACACATTGGATCCCCTTTGACTAACTGCAATACTTCAGCCAATTATTGCAATTGATCATCTCATTGTCATATTGTGGCATGATGCTTGGTGAGGGTAGGATGTTAGTCATGGTCCTCAGGTGTGCATATAGTACATGGTGTTACATTACTTAACACATGGCATTCATGTCTCAGGTGGTGCTGCAGGGCTGCCTCTGTCGGATGCACATATTACACTCCCTGTACATGTTTGTGAGCAGGTCATGTCATTTTAGGCATCCCTGTTATTATTTGAGTGAGTCAGAGGGGGTATCATTCCCAGGGTTCCTACTGAGCCAGTGTATGTGCTATGTGTTGCCTCTTTGCCAAGGCGAGGGCATACTGGGCACGCCTCCTTCTGCCTACTGGAGCAGGCTCAGGTTGTTCCTCCTCTGAGTCATGCTCTGCCTGTGATGGCCTTGGCAATGGTGGGGGGCTGTTTGGCCCAGCCCTATGCTGGTCCTGCTGCAGCTGTTTTCGCAAGATCATATTATGTAGCATAGCACATACCATGACAATTTGGGTACATGTAGTTGGTGTGTACTGCAAGGCTCCACCAGATGTGTCCAGACACCGGAACTGTGACTTGAGCAGCCCAAACACACGCTCTATTACATTGCGTGTTTGTGCGTGTGCCTCATTATGGCGTTCCTGTTCAGGTGTGTGTGCTTTTCTGATGGTTGTCGTCAGCCACGGCTCCAGTGCATAACCTGCATCCCCCACTAGGTGTCCGTGTGGGATGTCCCCATTGGCAAATGTCTGGTACAGCTGCATCGAATGCCAGATGTGGGAATCATGGTAGCTCCCAGGGCAGCCAGCACACACATTCATTATTATCACACACGACCTGGCAGTTGATGGAGGGGAAGTCCTTGCGGTTAATGTAGGCCCTACCCCGCTCTCTGGCTGGTGCTTTGATGCATATGTGCGTGCAGTCTATTGCACCCACTACCTCAGGGTATTCCGCTATTTGCTGGAAGAGATGCATATTGCTGGCCAATACCTCACAGGCATTGGGGAAATATACATGATCACCGACATGTGCTGACATGGCATCCAGGAACTGGTGCAGTACAAGGAGGCTGATGCCTGTGATATCCCCATCACATCACCAGTTGGTCTTTGGAAGGTACCTGTTGCTAGTATTCTTAGGCCAACACATACCTTGGTTTCCACTGGGATGGGTTCCCCTCTGTTGGTTCTGTGTGTGAGGCATGGCCTGCACAGCTCAACTATTTGCTGCAGGAGCTCTCTGTCCACTCTATAGTGCTCTACTATCTCCAGCTCATGTAACCCGTGGTAGGTGACCCTGGGCCTGTACATTCTTCTCCGTCTCCTCACTGTGGGTTGTCTGGCACCATCTGCATTGTCACCACCCTCAGCAAGTCACCTATGTCTCATTATGACAGCTATGGCAGCCCCTAACATTTCTGCTCTGAGTTCAGCTTTTTCAGTTTTCACTTCTAATAGCTTACTCCTGTCTTGCAGTGTCTCTTGAGAGAAACATCCTGCACTGCTGTTTGCAGAGTTTTAAGTGCTGGGCTGGGCTACTATTCTGCCTGTGTAATTGCCTGCTTCTAATTGTTTTCACCTGCTAGCTCCAGCAGTATTTCCTGCTAGCTTCCTACAAATTCTGTTGCTTCCTTTTTCCTTTCTGTTTCCTCAGGGGGGAGCAGCGTGCATACCAGCAGAAACACGCTCACAGTGGCTTACATGTGTGCACACATGCTTACACGGTTCAGAATCTGCTTATTCGGGTTAAAACGCATGCACACCAGCTCAAACAGTGTTAAACATCTACCAACAGGCTCCCACATGCTCAGTCTGCCTTACATGCACGCACACTGTCTTACCCGCGCTTCATGGCGCGCACACATGGGCATGCACGCCCAGCAAGAAACTTTGGTGTAGGCAACAGTGTACACCTTCCATTTCTTGACTTTCCCATGCTTATGTTGTGGCACTCTTCTTTCCATGATATGTGTCTGACATCTGTCATGTAACTCTGACCTCCAATGAACTGCATTTCTTTCTGCCATTCCCCCCTGTGATGTCACCTATCTCCTACTCTGTTCCTCCCCCTTATGTAACTCTTACACTACTCAGAATGTGCCCATTTGCTATGTGACAGTGGAATTCAGTATCCTAACACTCATTTGCATCAGATTGCCTACTAATGCTTAGTTACATGTCTTAGACTCAGCTTCCCCCCTTAGCAACCACTACACGGTGGCCATGTTGTTTTCGGTCTGCTGGTCCCTGCATTGTAAATCCATGTATTGCATAAAACCCACATTTGTGGGTTTATAACCTTCATTTTTATGTTTTTATATAGCGCAGCCGTTTGCGCGGGGCTGCGCTGCGTTTAAACACTGGCGATCACTGAAAAAGAAATATTTATTTCTCATATTTGCATTGGGTACCTTGCCAATGGCCACATATTTGGCCATTGGCATGCTGCCTGACACATATGCATCCTTTATTTGGAGCTGACATGGCTCTATTGTGTTTTTTGCAGAAACGTACTCAGTTGTCAACTGAGTACATTTCTGCAGCTAAAACAGCTCTTACACGGGCTGCTTTAGGCTTCCTGAATTGCTAATCTACCTCATTTGCATGCTATTCGGCTGCAAGTGAGGTGATTAGTTTATCCATGCCCACTTCATGTAAGAGACGTTTTAGCTGGTCTCTTACACGGACTTTGGGCTGTTCCAGGATCGCGAAGGCTGCATGTAGTCTTACACTACTCTTAGACTCCGTGCAAGCCTTCATGAATCCTGCCCTTTTTGTCATCTATCAATGAGTTTACATACCAAGAGGATGCAATGTTTTTGACAGCGGATGTTGTAGACTTATATTTTTCTATACCCCATGAGGAAGGTATAGAAGGAGCTGTTGAGAGACTATTGTCACATGGGGCAAGTAGTAAAGAGATCAGGCTATTTCAAGAAACTATGGACATCATCTTGAATAACAGTTTTGTAATGTTTGACAACGAGATCTTTAAACAGATAGTTGGTGTTGCAATGGACTCACTGTGTGGGGTGAGTTACGCAAATATGGTCCTAGCTAATTGGGAACACAAGTCCATTTTATGAAATGATGTGTGGGTTGACAAAATAAAAATGTACACAATATTTTTAGATGACATTTTTATTTTGTTTAAAGGAAATGAGCAAGAAGCCCAGAACTTTGTAGAGCATCTTAACTGAAGTACTGGGTTCTTTACATTCACCCGCACATTTAATAAGACCTTTACATCTTACTAAGATGTAGAGTTAAGGAAAAATATTGGGGAACAGCAATATACTGCTAGGATCCATCGTAAGCCCACCTACTCTAACACCATGCTACACTATATGAGTTGCCATCCATTTTATCAGAAAGGTCTGTGCTTAAAGGACAATTTGTCCAAGCAGTTTGGATGGTAACTGAGGATGTAAATTTCCTCAAAGAGTACGGAACATTAATGTTGATGTTCCTGAGGTGAGGATACCCAGAAGACCTGGTCTAAGGAATATTGGAAAAGGTCCAATATAAAAGGAGAGTGGGATTTTATAAACCACTACTCTCACAAGGAAATATTGTCCCACTGGTAGAGGAAAGAGGTGTTGTGGAGGCAAGTGACAATTTAGATCAGGATATATTACCAGCACCAATGCCTACTGTAGTGGAATTAGTAAACAATTTCTCCACCAGTTTTATCACCTCTTTTTGTTTGGAGTCAAAAGAAATTTAATTTATTTTGAGGAGGAACTGGAATCTACTTGTAACAGAACAAGAGATTCTGTTGAAATTGGGAAGCTATCCATCCTTTACTTACAAAAAAGGAAAAAATTTGAAAAGCATTTTAGAGATTGAACAACAAACATCATGTAGAACAGAGGGTAATTTCAAATGTTCAAATTGCAATTATTGCAAATACATTGCTACAGGAACACAACTTGGAATAAGTAACATCAAAATGAGAGCAAAAGGTAGATACAACTGTAATTCGAAATCAGTTGTTTACCTGGCTACCTGTCAAGTCTGCCCAACATTTTATGTTGGGAAGACTGACAAGAGACTAAGAGAGAGAATTTATGAACATGTTTACCATATTAAGAAAAATACTTCAACAAATGCTTCAGCTAGGCATTGTTTAGAGAACCCTACACATCATTTTTTGTTTAAGGTGATTTGTCAGGTACCGGTTAACATCAAAAGAGGCCCCTATCATTTAATCTTAGAAAAACAGGAATTATTATGGCAACTTAGGTTAAATTCTTACAACACCCCTGGGTTAAATGACATCATATCTATTATTTGCATCCTAAAATTGAGAAACCTTATACGTTAGGAAAATTTATATGATTTATTTGCACTTTGTGATCTTTACACATATATTTACATGTTCTAAACATTTGATGACATTTTAAGTTATTGAGGGTATTTATTACCTACACACACACATTTTTATATATACTTGTATGTTTTAATAAGTGCATAGTGTATATATATATATATATATATATATATATATATATATATATATATAAATATATATATATATATATATATAAATTTTAGTATGCATTAGGGGCTGTTTAATTGTTTGCGAGATGATTTTCAGTGGTTAATGACAACCTTAGAATGTAAAGGGATTGGTTACTTCATTTGATATGTATCAGCTGATGACTATTTAAACTGAGTATTTGCCTTTTATGATTGAGGAAGTCTACTATTTTAGATAGACGAAAAACACTTAACTTCATTAACTCGTGTCTTGTGTGAGTCAACTGTAGTGGTCGTTTTACTTTAAGATATGATAAAATGTCTTGTGGTAGTTTGGTACCCATGTTGTCTCAAGAAAACCCACTGTTGGCATTTTGTCACCCTCACTTACTGGCTCTCCCATCTTTTACTCCCCACCTTGCTTCCATGGACATCTATATGC
This sequence comes from Protopterus annectens, assembly GCF_019279795.1. Classification (NCBI taxonomy): domain Eukaryota; kingdom Metazoa; phylum Chordata; order Ceratodontiformes; family Protopteridae; genus Protopterus; species Protopterus annectens. The sequence continues at coordinate 834,069,826 of NC_056744.1, forward strand.
TACATGGCCCCACTGGTTGCATTTAAAACATTTAATCCTTGGTCTTAGATGTGTGCCTGGACTAGTGTCTTCCCCTGTTACTGGGGGACTCTGTTGCGGCAGCCTGGGCTGCCCACCATGGGTTACCTTAGTCCCATGAGCAGCACTGGGTGTCTGTTTCCTGGGCAGTGATGCCCTGCTTGCTAGGTATAGTTCTCCCTTCTTCCCCAACTCATCTGCAGTATTGTATTGTCTATCAACTAATCAGATTCTCATGTCCTCAGACAAAGTGCTAAGGGCTTGTTCCCTCACCAAAAGGTCTGCCAGCCATTCAAAAGTTGTGACCTGACATCCAGTCACCCACCTATGAAAATAAGTGCTTAGTTCAGAAACATATTCACTCACACTTTTATCTGCCTTCCATCTATGCTCACAAAACTTTTTCCTATAAGCTTTGGGTGTTAACTTAAAACATTCTAAAAGACAGTTCTTTACAACATTATAATTTAAACAATCAGTATCAGACAGTTTAGAAATTACAGTTGCAGCTTTATCATGGAGTAAGGGGGTCAGGAACTGTACCCAGAGCCCTTGGTCAACATTATACTCTTTATATACCCTTTCAAACATATGAATGAAACTATCAAAATTATCCCCGTCTGTAAATTGTGGAAGTAATTTACTGACATTTGTTGCTTCTATGGGTTCACTTACTCTCTTCACATTACCTCCATGACTCTGGTGAAAAGTGTGCATCTTTTCATGTTGCCTATGCCTCTCATTCTCCTCAGTTTCCAGGTGTTGCAGTTTTGCATTTTTCTCAGCCTCCAGACATCTCAGTCTCTCTGCTGCCTCTATTTCCAAATGCTTGACCTCCAGCTTAAGTCTCTTTAACTCTAGATGGATGTTTAAGTCCTGTGTGGAATGGTTGAACTGTCCATTTTCTGAGGGTTGTACACTCCCAAGGCCAGTCTGATTGTCCTCCTGGTTGCTATTCTGTGATGTAGCTGTGACTAAAGCTGCAATCATGTCTGCTTTAGTCAGGTTGGCATGCACCCGTGTTTTAGCCTGGCACATCTCAGCCAACTGTCTCCTTGTCAGCTTGCCTTACTCCTCTGCTGACATATTTGCCTGCTCTCCCTGACTAACTAAGCTAACAAAAAAATAAAACAATTGTGATATGAACTCTGAATGTTCACTGGGTGGCTGATTGAGAGGATAAACACCTTCAGTGACCATTGTACACAGGCTACAGGAATTCAATATCCACACAACTACAAGCAAATTAATAAGTGATGTGGCTATCCCACCACTGCCATCAATTAATATGTGACTCCCCTGTACTCACCCAGTAAGCAAGTAGCCTCAATCCATACCACTGGCAACAGTAAAGGACGTACACAATGGGAGGATGACAAGTACATGGCGCTCAGAGCATAACAGACAGTTCTGTATAAATCATATCAATATTCACAAATGACATATGATTATTTACAAAATTCCAGATAGATGGCCTGGCAGTGTCACACTAGCATTTATTCCAAGATTACTAAGCTTACTGTGGTTAGGGATAATGTCAAAAGCCTTGTCCAGGTTGAGGTAGGCTATATGTACTGCTTTACATTTGTCCCTTGTATTATTGACTTTTTCAAGAAGTGTACCAGGTTGATTAAGCATGACCTGCCTTTGATGAATCCAAACTGAGATGGGTCTAGTGTTTGGACACATCAATGGATGTGTGTCCATGTGTGCATCTATATCTATATATATATATATATATATATATATATATATATATATATATATATATATATATGTGTGTGTATATATATATATATATATATATATATTATATATATATATATATATATATATATATATATATATGTATGTATATATATATATATATATATATATATATATATATATATATATATATATACGTGGCACAGTGACACTTCTTGGCTGGGGTACCTTCTGTGTGGAGCCTGTATGTCCTCCCTGCATTTGTGTGGGTGTGCTCCGGTTTCCTCACACATTACAAAGACATGCATATGGAGCATTTCTCCCCAGGTCTCTGCTGAAAATTGGCTTTGTTCCAAGTCAGACTTTCCTGGTTAACAAATGATAAATTAAAAAAAAACATATATATATGTTTTATATATATATATATATATATATATATATATATTTCCCTGCAAACACTTTATTTTAGCTGTGTTTTTTTTGTCTACTTTTAAATTTAGAAAAAAATTACAAAATGAATTACCCAAATTGTAAAAAAACTAGTAAAAACGAAAAGAACTACATCCGAAGCACTGTGCAGAGGAGATACAGAAGGTTATGGTTGGCGTTCCACAAATTTTGAAGGATTCTTGGCATTGTCTTCAAAGATTTGACAGGGTTTCTAATATAAGTTTTGACCGGTCTTTTTTTACTATAGATGTCACAAATCTATTTACAGTAATTCCCCATGATGTAGGCATTGAATATTTTAACCAGAGTTTGGTTAACAGAGGTAAATTAAATGCTGACAAAATCAACATGATGACATGATGTATGGAAATGGTGTTGAAGAACAATTTTGTGGTGTTTGAAGGGGAAATTTTCCAGCATATCTCGGGGGTGGCAATGGGGGCTAAGTGAGCCCCCAGATTTGTTAATTTAGTCCTTCTATATTGGGAGGAAGAATTTGTGTTGCATTCATTATATAATGACAAGATTGCTCTTTATAACCGTTTTTTGGATGATATATTAATATTGTGGTAAGGTAGTAAGGATGAAGCTATGCCATCTGTTGAATATTTAAATGGCAGAACACCTTTCTTTAGGTTCACTAGTAAGTGGAATGAGTCAGAGATTAATTTTTTGGATATTGAATTGACTAAATCTGCTAATATTTTACATAGCAACATTTTTAGGAAGGCAACACACAGTAATTCCCTGTTACATTATAATAGCTGCCACCCCCCACACCAAAAAAGAGGAATAGTCAAGGGCCAGATGGTGAGACTTTCAAGACTTGTTAGTGACGACTACACTTGTATTAAAGAATTTTATATTCTTATAGGGTTCTTTTTAGATAGGGGATATCCCTTAAAGATGTTGCTAAAGATTAGAAATGATGTATTGGGGAAAAGAGGGAGTGTATATACACCTATTTTAAGAGGTAATGGCCCT
>NC_056744.1:834077984-834117984 GCF_019279795.1 Protopterus annectens
TAACACCTCTTCATTATCCTCATGGAAGAACTGAAGACACACGGCTAACACCTCTTCATTATCCTCATGGAGGAACTGAAGACACACTACTAACACCTCTTCATTATCCTCATGAAGGAACTGAAGACACACTGCTAACACCTCTTCATTATCCTCATGGAGGAACTGAAGATGTATAGCTAACACCTCTTCATTATCCTCATGTAAAAACTGAAGATGTACAGCTAACACCTCTTCATTATCCTCATGGAGGAACTGAAGATGTACAGCTAACACCTCTTCATTATCCTCATGGAAGAACTGAAGATGTACAGCTAACACCTCTTCATTATCCTCATGGAAGAACTGAAGATGTACAGCTAACACCTCTTCATTATCCTCATGTAGGAACTGAAGATGTACGGCTAACACCTCTTCATTATCCTCATGGAGGAACTGAAGATGTACAGCTAACACCTCTTCATTATCCTCATGGAGGAACTGAAGACACATGGTTAACACCTCTTGATTATCCTCATGGAGGAACTGAAGACGCACGGCTAACACCTCTTCATTAGCCTCATGGAGGAACTGAAGATGTACAGCTAACACCTCTTCATTAGCCTCATGGAGGAACTGAAGACACCTGGCTAACACCTCTTCATTATCCTCATGCAGGAACTGAAAACACACAGCTAACACCTCTTCATTAGCCTCATGGAGGAACTGAAGACACACGGCTAACACCTCTTCATTATCCTCATGGAAGAACTGAAGACACACGGCTAACACCTCTTCATTATCCTCATGGAGGAACTGGAAACACACAGCTAACACCTCTTCAGTATCCTCATGGAGGAACTGAAGATGCACGGCTAACACCTCTTCATTATCCTCATGGAGGAACTGAAGACACACGGCTAACACCTCTTCATTATCCTCATGGAGGATCTGAAGACACATGGCTAACACCTCTTCATTATCCTCATGGAGGAACTGAAGCCACACGGCTAACACCTCTTCATTATCCTCATGAAGGAACTGAAGAAACCTGGCTAACACCTCTTCATTATCCTCATGGAGGAACTGAAGACACACGGCTAACACCTCTTCATTATCCTCATGGAGGAACTGAAGACACACGGCTAACACCTCTTCATTATCCTCATGGAGGAACTGAAGACACACGGCTAACACCTCTTCATTATCCTCATGGAGGATCTGAGGACACATGGCTAACACCTCTTCATTATCCTCATGGAGGAACTGATAATGCACAGCTAACACCTCTTGATTATCCTCATGGAGGAACTGAAAACACATGACTATCACCTCCTTATTATCCTCATGGAGGAACTGAAGGCACATGGCTAACACCTCTTCATTATCCTCATGGAGGTACTGAAGATGCATGGCTAACACCTCTTCATTATCCTCATGGAAGAACTGAAGACACACGGCTAACACCTCTTCATTATCCTCATAGATGAAATGAAGACACATGGCTAACACCTCTTCATTATCCTCACGGAGGATCTGAAGACACACGGCTAACACCTCTTCATTATCCTCATGGAGGAACTGAAGACGCACGGCTAACACCTCTTCATTATCCTCATGGAAGAACTGAAGACACATGACTAACACCTCTTCATTATCCTCATGGAGGATCTGAAGACACATGGCTAACAGCTCTTCATTATCCTCATGGAGGAATTGAAGATACACGGTTAACACCTCTTGATTATCCTCATGGAGGAACTGAAGACGCACGGCTAACACCTCTTCATTAGCCTCATGGAGGAACTGAAGATGTACAGCTAACACCTCTTCATTAGCCTCATGGAGGAACTGAAGACACCTGGCTAACACCTCTTCATTATCCTCATGCAGGAACTGAAAACACACAACTAACACCTCTTCATTAGCCTCATGGAGGAACTGAAGACACACAGCTAACACCTTTTCATTATCCTCATGGAAGAACTGAAGACACACAGCTAACACCTCTTCATTATCCTCATGGAGGAACTGGAAACACACAGCTAACACCTCTTCAGTATCCTCATGGAGGAACTGAAGATGCACAGCTAACACCTCTTCATTATCCTAATGGAGGAACTGAAGATGCACGGCTAACACCTCTTCATTATCCTCATGGAGGAACTGGAAACACACAGCTAACACCTCTTCATTATCCTCATGGAGGAACTGGAAACACACAGCTAACACCTCTTCATTATCCTCATGGAGGAACTGGAAACACACAGCTAACACCTCTTCATTATCCTCATGGAGGAACTGAAGCCACGCGGCTAACACCTCTTCATTATCCTCATGGAGGAACTGAAGATACCTGGCTAACACCTCTTCATTATCCTCATGGAGGAACTGAAGACACACGGCTAACACCTCTTCATTATCCTCATGGAGGAACTGAAGACACACGGCTAACACCTCTTCATTATCCTCATGGAGGAACTGAAGACACATGGCTAACACCTCTTCATTATCCTCATGGAGGAACTGATAATGCACAGCTAACACCTCTTGATTATCCTCATGGAGGAACTGAAAACACATGACTATCACCTCCTTATTATCCTCATGGAGGAACTGAAGGCACATGGCTAACACCTCTACATTATCCTCATGGAGGTACTGAAGATGCACGGCTAACACCTCTTCATTATCCTCATGGAAGAACTGAAGGCACACAGCTAACACCTCTTCATTATCCTCATAGAAGAACTGAAGACACAGGCTAACACCTCTTCATTATCCTCATGGAGGATCTGAAGACACACGGCTAACACCTCTTCATTATCCTCATGGAGGAACTGAAGACGCACAGCTAACACCTCTTCATTATCCTCATGGAAGAACTGAAGACACATGACTAACACCTCTTCATTATCCTCATGGAGGATCTGAAGACACATGGCTAACAGCTCTTCATTATCCTCATGGAGGAATTGAAGATACACGGTTAACACCTCTTGATTTTCCTCATGGAGTAACTGAAGACACATGGCTAACACCTCTTCATTATCCTCATGGAGGATCTGAAGACACACGGCTAACACCTCTTCATTATCCTCATGGAGGAACTGAAGATGCACAGCTAACACCTCTTCATTATCCTCATGGAGGAACTGAAGACACACGGTTAACACCTCTTGATTTTCCTCATGGAGGAACTGAAGACACATGGCTAACACCTCTTCATTATCCTCATGGAGGAACTGAAGACACATGGCTAACACCTCTTCATTATCCTCATGGAGGAACTGAAGACACACGGCTAACACCTCTTCATTATCCTCATGAAGGAACTGAAGATGTACAGCTAACACCTCTTCTTTATCCTCATGGAGGATCTGAAGACACACGGCTAACACCTCTTCATTATCCTCATGGAGGAACTGAAGACGCACGGCTTACACCTCTTCATTATCCTCATGTAGGAACTGAAGACACACGGCTAACACCTTTTCATTATCCTCATGGAAGAACTGAAGACACACGGCTAACACCTCTTCATTATCCTCATGGAAGAACTGAAGATGTACAGCTAACACCTCTTCATTATCCTCATGGAGGAACTGAAGATACACGGCTAACACCTCTTCATTATCCTCATGAAGGAACTGAAGATGTACAGCTAACACCTCTTCATTATCCTCATGGAGGATCTGAAGACACATGGCTAACACCTCTTCATTATCCTCATGAAGGAACTGAAGATGTACAGCTAACACCTCTTCTTTATCCTCATGGAGGATCTGAAGACACACGGCTAACACCTCTTCATTATCCTCATGGAGGAACTGAAGACGCACGGCTAACACCTCTTCATTATCCTCATGAAGGAATTGAAGATGTACAGCTAACACCTCTTCATTATCCTCATGGAGGAACAGAAGACACACTGCTAACACCTCTTCATTATCCTCATGGAGGAACTGAAGACACATGGCTAACACCTCTTCATTATCCTCATGAAGGAACTGAAGATGTACAGCTAACACCTCTTCTTTATCCTCATGGAGGATCTGAAGACACACGGCTAACACCTCTTCATTATCCTCATGGAGGAACTGAAGACGCACGGCTAACACCTCTTCATTATCCTCATGTAGGAACTGAAGACACACGTCTAACACCTTTTCATTATCCTCATGGAAGAACTGAAGACACATGGCTAACACCTCTTCATTATCCTCATGGAGGAACTGAAGACGCACGGCTAACACCTCTTCATTATCCTCATGTAGGAACTGAAGACACACGGCTAACACGTTTTCATTATCCTCATGGAGGAACTGAAGACACACGGCTAACACCTCTTCATTAAAAGGGATCCTAGACAGGCAGAGTTTGCTAATATGTGGACTCAAGTATTATTGATATAAATCCCATGGATATATGGGCCAGGCATTGCCAGAGTGTTAGAAGTGAGCAAAATAAATGGTATCCTGTATCAGGATTAAGGGCTGAAAGAAAGCAATTCCTCATAGTGCCACTGATGGGGTCATCCACCGGCTAAAGCTTGGCACCTGATAAAGAATATTTAATTTCCATTCATGGGCCTCATTTTTAAAATGATAAAAATGGAGGTTATTGCAGAGTGCCAAGGTTATGATGTGTTAATGAGTTGCTTCCAGTGGTACAAGGTTTGAGTCCCTCAGCCTTCCTTTATCTACTGTGTGACCTTGAGCGAGTCAATAAAGTACGCAGTGCTCTGCAGCAACTATGAATCTGAGCTCAGTTCCTAAATAGTTTTCTAGAATGCCTGCCTAGTAACTGCATATGTACATATATATCACAGGCATAATGCAAGGTAACATGAATAATGTTAGTCTGATGGTGACCAATAAGTGACTCACAACAACCACAGCATGTTGGTATGTGCAGCTGGCAGTAGGACAGTGGGGCAGTTAGTTACCCAGCTTGTAATCAGACATCATTACTGAGTACTTTTGTGAATGTCTCTCCAACAGGCACATCAGGATTATTAGCAGACCAGGAATACAGACGCATCCCCTGGTGCATATCACGTAATACATGCTCTCGACATTCACCTACATGTAGGGGTCCCTACATATACATGGGAAATAAAGCACACAGTTTGTAATATTTTGTCATTTGTCAGGTTAGTCAATGACTGCACCATCAATGATCCAGTCCTGTGGTGTTTTAACAGCAATAAATATCAGGTGTGAAATGAGGAGGCCTTCCGCCTTCTGAAACTCATATGCTTAAATCTGAGAAATTTGTGTGTAGTGTTTTGTAAATGTGGCCCTCCTTTCAGTAGTCAGCCACAGAAACAGATTAGCAATCACTTGCATTTTATGAAAAAAAGAAAGAAAAGAAGGTGTTGATGAGGGGACTTTAGAAAAGATTAAGTAATAGTGAGTGTAGGTGGCTTTGTCAAATGTCTGAAGAAATGTAAACAAAGTTATCAGCTATAATTTATTCTTCATTTTTTCACCCATAACATTGCTTTGCTTATGAAAATATTTTTGATTCTTCTAGATGCACAGCTTAATGTTCAGACATCTTCATCTACAAATGTAAGTAATTAATAAGATGTGAATAAATGTATTAAAGTATTTCTGTTTTAGTCTAGTAAGACTAATCCTGTATTCCTATTACATGGCATGCTCATGTCCTTATATATGGGTTGTTATCAAACTAGCTGACACCCATCTATGTTTTTATACAACTACTTTCTACTGTTCTAATCAATATATGTTGTTGTGCCTTTGTCTGTGTAGGATGGCATATCTATTCAGTTATGGAGCACACATACAAACACACACACACACACACACACACACACACACACACACACACGCACACACACACACACACACACACACACACACACACACAAACTCGCATGCACACACATACATAAACACATGCAACAATCTGAACTCAAATGTGCAACTAAAAAAAGATAAACAAAACTAAAAATAAAATAAGAGTGTGAACATCTCTCCTGCTGACTTCAAAGATTTGACTCAGCAACATTTGATGGATGACCATCATCATAATCTTCCGGGTGTTCCCAGTAGGGGTCACCACAGCGGATCATCTGTTTCCATTTCTTCCTGTCCTCTGCATCTTGCACTGTCACACCAACCACCTGCATGTCTTCTCTCACCACATCCATAAACCTTATCTTAGGCCTTCCTCTTTTCCAGTTACCTGGTAGCTCCATCCTTAGCATCCTTTTCCCAATATACTCAGCATCCCTTCTCAGCACATGTCCAAACCAACGTAATCTTGCCTTTCTGGCTTTGTCTCCAAACCTTCCAACCTGGGTTGACCCTCTAATATACTTATTCTGAATCCTGTCCACCCTCGTCACACCCAGTGCAAATCTTTACATCTTTAACTCTGCCACATCCAGCTCTAACTCCTGCCTTTTTGTCAATGCCACTATCTCCAACCCATATAACATAGCTGGTCTCACTACCCTCTTGTAGACCTTCCCTTTCACTCTTACTGGTACTCATCTGTCACAAATCACTCCTGACACTCTTCTCCACCCACTCCATCCTGCCTGTACTCTCTTCTTCACCTCTCTTCCACACTCACCATTACTCTGAACTATTGATCCCAAGTATTTAAACTTATCCACCTTCGCCACCTCTACACCTTGCATCCTCACCATTCCTTTATCCTCCCTCTCATCCACACACATATATTCTGTCTTAGTCCTGCTGACCTTCATTCCTCTTCTCTCTAGAGCATATCTCCATCTCTCCAGGGTCTGCTCCACCTGTTTCCTACTCTCACTACAGATCATAATATCATCTGCAAACATCATAGTCCACGGGGACTCCTGTCTGATCTCATCTGTCAACCTGTCCATCACCATTGCAAATAAGAAAGGGCTCAAGACTGATCCTTGATGTAATCCCACCTCCACCTTAAACACATCCGTCACTCCCACCGCAGACCTCTCCGCTGTCACATGACCCTCATACATATCCTGTACCACTCTTTCATACTTCTCTGACACTCCTGACTTCCTCATACAATACCACAACTCCTCTCTAGGCACCCTGTCATATGCTTTCTCTAAGTCTACAAAAAAAAAAAAAACAATGCAACTTCTTCTGACCTTCTCTGTTCTTCTCCATTAACACTCTCAGAGCAAACATGACATCTGTAGTGCTATTTCCCAGCATGAAACCTTACTGCTGATCACTAATCATCATGTCCCTTCTTAACCTAGCTTCCACTACTCTCTCCCATAACTTCATGATGTGACTGATCAGTTTTATCCCTCTGTAGTTACTACAGCTCTGCACATTACCCTTATTCTTAAAAATCGGTACCAAAACACTTTTTCTCCATTCCTCAGGCATCCTCTCACTTTCCAAAATTTCATTAAACAATCTGGTTAAAAATTCTACTGCCATTTCTCCTAAACACCTCCATGTTTCCACAGGTATGTCACCTGGACCAACAGCCTTTCCATTCTTCATCCTCTTCATAACTATCCTTACTTCCTCCTTGCTAATCCACTGCACTTCATGATTCACTATCCCCACATCATCCAAACTTCTCTCCCTCTCATTCTCTTCATTCAGAAGCCCCTCAAAGTACTCTTTCTATCTGCTCAATACACTCTCCTCGCTTGTAAGTATGTTTCCCTCATTATCCTTTATCACCCTTACCTGCTGCACATCTTTCCTAGCTTGGTCCCTCTATCTAGCCAATCGGTACAAGTCCTTTTCTCCCTCCTTAGTGTCCAACCTTTGATACAACTCTTCATATGCCTTATCCTTAGCCTTCACCATCTTTCTCTTTGCCATGCACTTCATCTTCTTATACTCTTGTCTACTTTCTTCATCTCTCTGACAATCCCCCTTCTTTTTTGCCAACCTCTTTCACTGTATACTCTCCTGTACTTCCTCTCCACCACCATGTCTCCTTGTCATCCTTCCTCTGTCCTGATATCACACCAAGCACCTTTCTAGCCGTTTCCTTTACTAGCTCTGCTGTAGTTACCCAGCTATTTGGTAACACTTCACTGCCACCCAGTGCCTGCCATAACTCTTCCCTGAACTCCACCTCACAATTACCCTTTTTCAATTTCCACCATTTGATCCTTGGTGCTGCCCTCACACTCATCCTTCTCTTCTTGATCACCAAAGTCATCCTACAAACCACCAACATATGCTGCCTAACTACACGTTCCCCAGTCACCAGTTTACAGTCTCCAAACTCCTTCAAATTGGCCTTCCTACATAAGATATAATCCATCTGTGTGCATCTTCATCCACTCTTGTATTTCACCCTATGCTCCTCCTTCTTGTTAAAACATGTATTCATCACATCCATGTCCATCCTTTTTGCAAAATCCACTACCATCTGACCTTCTGCATTCCTTTGTTTAACACCATACCTACCCATCACTTCCTCATCCCCTCTGTTTCCTTCACCAACATGCCCATTGAAATCTGCTCCAATCACAAGTCTCTCACCCTTGGGTACAGTCATCACAACTTCATCCAACTCATTCCAAAATTTTTCTTTCTCGTCCATCGCACACCCAACTTGTGGAGCATATGCACTAACAACATTCATCATTACACCATCAATTTCCAGCTTCATAAACATCACTCTATCTGACACTCTTTTCACCTCCAAAACACTCTAGGTGTACTGTTCCTTCAGGATAACTCCTATGCCATTTCTCCTCCCATCTACACCATGATAAAACAATTTGAACCCACTTCTGATACACCTAGCCTTACTCCCCTTCCATCTGGTCTCTTGCACACACAATATACCAAACTTCCTTCTGTTCATCATATTGGCTAGCTCTCTCCCTATACCAGTCATACTGTCAACATTCAATGTTCCGACCCTCACTACCACAGTCCTAGTCTTTCTCCTCTCTTCCTGCCTTCGGCCATGCCTTCCACCTCCTCTACTCCTCTGGCCAACAGTAGCCCAATTTCTGCCAGCACCCTGTTGGCTAACAGTACTGGTGGTGGTCGTTGTTAACCCAGGCCTCGACCGATCCGGTATGTAAATCTTTTCTGATGTCCGCATGAATAATTTGGCCAAGGTGTATGGCAGATGCCCTTTCTGATGCAACCCTCCCCATTCATCTGGGCTTGGGACCGGCACAAAGAAATGCACTGGCGTGTGCATCCCCAGTGACTGGGTTATTTGATGGATGATACAAACAGAATATTCATAAACTGTTGACAATATAGGTAGACCAGTGATAAAAAGCAATCTCTAGGTCTAATTTTTTTTCATTTTCAGGGAAAGCAGCAGGCCAGATGAGGTTACAGCAGATAAGATAAAGATGCTGGGTGAGATAGGGTAGAATTGGTTCCTGAGGGTACTCATAAGCACTGTGGAGAGAAAGGAGTATCCCAGATGACTGGAGAATAAGCACACTCATGCACGGTTGCAAAAACAAAGGGGGCATTCACAACTGTGGGCAGTACAGAGGCATCATACTCCTGTCACAGTGCATGAAAGTGCTGGAGGGGGTGATTGATAAATGGATACCCAGAGTAGTAGAAAGTAAGATGAGTCATGAACAGTTTGGATACAGAAGGGGATGCAGCACAACTGACCCAATGTTTGCAGTTGGACAGATAGTTGAGAAGAAGCTAGAAATGAGGAAAGAGACCAACTGGGCATTCCTAGACAGAGAGAAAGCATATGACTAGGTCCCAAGAAAGCTGATTTGGGCAGTACAGAGGTGGTTCAAAGCCTCAGAAAAATTGTTAGAATTAGTACAGGCTATGCACAAGGACCTAATGACTCAAGTACTACAGTGTTTGGTCTCACAGAGGTGTTCCCAGTTGGAGTGGGTGTACATCAGGGTTCAGCTCTGAGCCCACTGCTGTTCATACTGGTGATGGACTACATTAGCAAACAGATGGAAGGGGACAGATCAACAAAGTTGCAGTATATAGATGGTATGGCATTACAGGCAGATTCTGAACAAGAATTTCAGCAAATGATAGGAGAATGGAATATAAAACTGAAGGCAAATGGGATGAAACTAAGTACAGATAAACAGATAAGGCAATAGTAATGTTAGCAAATGAAGGAAATCCAAAGAAGCTGAGAATAGCGATAGAAGGGAAGATAGTGGAACAAGTAAACAGCTTCAAGTATCTGGGAGGGGTGCTTGAGGAGAAGGGAAGTCTGAATGGGGAGGTCAAGCCTAGAGTCACAGGGGCTGCAGTCAAGTGGCACAGAGTGTCAGGTGAAGTGTATGACAGAAGAATGCCAAAGGTGACCAGTACTACTGTATGGTACAGAAACCTGCACAGTAAAGACAGAGCAGATGAGAAAGCTAGAGGTGATGGAAATGAAGTGCCTGAGAAGGGTGGTAGGATGCACACTGTGGGACAGGCGAAGAAATGAAGATGTAAGAGCTGAAGCCAAAGTAGCTCCATTTGCCAAAAAATCAGAGAACAGATTAAGGTCATTTGGGCACATTTGTAGAAAAGCAGAAGACAATCTGGTGAAGACGATTTGGTACAGAGAGGAAGAAGGTAAGAGGGCATTAGGGTGTCCAACAAAGAGGTGAATGGCTTGTGTGAGAGAAGATATGCAACAGTCAGGCATGAGTGATGAAGAAGGCAGGAGTGTGGCATTGAATTGAGAGAGATGGCGACAGTTTACTTGAAACCCCGACCCCATGTTGAAAATGAAAAAAAAAAAAACGGGGCTGATGATGATGATGATTTTTTTCATTTTCTGTCTATCTGTCTGTATGTTTGTCTTTCTATCTATGTGTCTGTCTGTCCATCTATCTGTCTTTCTGCCTGTCTATCTACCTATCTATCTGTCTATCTATCTATCTATCTATCTATTTTTATGTCTCTCAGTCTATCATTCCTGATATAGTTAGGTCCATTTTGCCAGCATTTCAGTTTTCAAATTGGATAATTGCAGTCTATGTTGTTGTTATTATTATTGTCATTATTATTAATAGTAATATTATTAGTACTATTATATCCTTTTCCTTTTAATATTCATAGAAGTTATATGTATCTGTGTGGTAGAACAGAGTGGAGCATATTATCAGCAAACTGCATTGGCATAAATAGGAGTTGTTTCTGAATTGCTATAATATAATTCATAGTGTGCAACCCATCTGCATACGCATTTTGTACCCTCAGTAACAGCTACATTACACAATTCTGTCCAAACTGGTAACATACCTTTGAAAAAAATGTACGTGCATGGTCAGTGCTCATTACACAGTATTTACTGAGATTTGGCCACTAAATGTTGAAAATAAGTGCAAACTGCATCACAAACCATATCCTAACAGATTAGACAAGGTAAGAAAGCTGCCACAAGTGATGCTGTATGACTTGAGATCATTCATTATGTTTCTTTTAGCACCTTTACCACAACTGAACTTCTATGGTGACACTCTGCTTTCGTTTATAAACAGAAACCATAATAGAAACACTGCAGAGGCATTGTGATAAACCATAATAGGAACACTGCAAAGGCATTGTGATAAACCATAATAGAAACACTGCAGAGGCATTGTGATAAACCATAATAGGAACACTACAGAGGCATTGTGATAAACCATAACAGGAACACTGCAGAGGCATTGTGATAAACCATAATAGGAACACTGTAGAGGCATTGTGATAAACCATAATAGGAACACTGCAGAGGCATTGTGATAAACCATAATAGGAACACTGCAGAGGCATTGTGATAAACCATAATAGGAACACTGCAGAGGCATTGTGATAAACCATAACAGGAACACTGCAGAGGCATTGTGATAAACCATAATAGGAACACTGCAGAGGCATTGTGATAAACCATAATAGGAACACTGCAAAGGTATTGTGATAAACCATAATAGGAATACTGCAGAGGCATTGTGATAAACCATAATAGGAACACTACAGAGGCATTGTGATAAACCATAATAGGAACACTGCAGAGGCATTGTGATACACCATAATAGGAACACTGCAAAGGCATTGTGATAAATCATAATAGGAACACTGCAAAGGCATTGTGATAAACCATAATAGGAACACTGCAGAGGCATTGCGATAAACCATAATAGGAACACTGCGGAGGCATTGTGATAAACCATAATAGGAACACTACAGAGGCATTTTGATATTCTTGCTTGTGCTTAATTAAAATAATACATATATTATTATGTTTAAATTCTACACAGGTTCATAGATTAGTACTATGCTAATTGTTCTTTGGGGCCATTTCAAGCCTAGTCATTTACCTCAGCTGAGAATCAAATGCTGCACCTTGTGTTTATAAGGTAAATACCTTATCCATTATGCCAACCTCCCAACTCCCTGCCATTTTGTGCACATTTGGGGAAAGCTGCAAATAACATGAAGTAAAACAAGGGGTTACATTTGGCTCTCTTTCCTTCTTGGACACAGCTGACTCATCTATTTTTGTACTTATTTATGTGTTTGTTTTGTTTGTTTGCTTGTTAATTACTTAAATAATCAATCAATCAATTAATTAATTAATGTATTTATTTTATTTATTTATTTATGTGTTTATTTATTTATTAATGTTTGTTAGCTGTGGCCATAGGCTGATCTCAGTGGACCGTTTTAGACCCAACCCAGGAATTACTAAAGGCACCAGTTGTTTGGATATAATTGCCATACAGTTATGAATAGCTATGAGCACTAGCCATATGTTTCATAAATCACACTAATTACTACCCTTTATTGGTCTTAACAACTAGGATATCATGGGTGCTTAGGTATAGTGATGTGGTTTGGAAATTATTTTGAGACAGATGAACCTTTACAATGGAGGTGTGTGAAAGTGTATCCATTGTGAAATTCTGTCTAGTTAAGGAGCAAACTAATAGAGATGCTTTGACTGTCAGAAGAGATTTGACCTATTTATGGTTTGTTTCTTTCTTTCTTTCGGCTTTTCCCGGTTAAGGGTCGCCACAGCAGAACTCCAGTCCGCTAATGATTGGCAGTAGATTTTGACATGCTGGCTTGCCGGGCCTAACGCGCAACCTTCACTGTACTTAAATATGACAATAGTACAAAAATGGTGTAATAGTGAACTCTGCTGTAAAGTTTTATAGACCACTATACAGCCAGACCACGCACACATTTATTTATTTATTCATTTAATTATTTCCTTCTTTTAATTTGTTGAATTATTAGATCTGCTGGCCCAAAGGCTCTCCTTTATGAATGGTCTGGGCCAATAGAACACAATATACAGAGATTATAAAACAAACAACAATCACTAAGAGTAAATACATTTTCCACAGGTTTAATAAACAGTGCATGCACGTCAAAAATAACTGAATCTAATGAAAGGTATATAACCCCACCAGAATATAACAAAGGGTACACAGTCATGTCAAAAAACAAAGTTAAGAGTTTCAAGAGTAGAAGAAATATACTACACCTTAGTGGAAGAAAAATATAATAATAATAAGAAGAAGAATAAGAAAAGATTTGAATATCCAGTTTGAAAGAGTGGAGGAAAGTTAAGTGCAATGTAAGGGGGGGAGGGATAATTAAATGAACGGAGAGAGAAGGCAGGGTGAGACAATGAGAAGACTGGAAATCGTAAATCTGAGCGTAACCAATGGAAGAAAGTCCGGTCTCCCAGACGTTTTTCCATTTATATGCTACAAAAGTTTTACTTTCTTTTCACAATTTTGTACTGTGATTGTTTTATTTTATTTAAAATAAAAACTGACAAAAAGTTGAGCCTTCAAACTGAGGAGATGCAACAAAAATAAAAGGATAATCAAGTATGTTAAGCAAAACTAGAGAGACATTCCTGATTAGCCTTTTATTTTCTCTGTCCCATCTCTCCTGTATGTTAAAAGTCTCCTTTTTTTAAATAAAAAGAAAAAAAGCAACAGATATCTTTCTTTCTGTGTTGCTTCCTTTGCACAGCACCGCTGTACTGTGTAAGCATGGGAACAAAAGTCCCATACATATGTGCAGTACATCAAGAAAGCCCCAGGATACGGAAAAAATGTGGGAGAGCAGAACTGTGCCATTATACAAGGCTATTATTTAAGAAAAGTAAGTAACTTTTTTCTTTATTTTATTTTATTTAACATTTGTTTACCGGGAAAGTCCATCTTGGAACAAAGCAATACCTTTCAACTGTACAGATTTTCACAGAATGTCTAGATTGTTGTCTTATATTTTTGGTGTGTTCCTCCTATCTTTCTGGCAAATAGTTACAGATTTAAGTCATTAAATAATGACAAATATTTCAGTTTAAGACTCCACATCCTTTAGAAAAGTCATGCTAATGCAAAACCTATTAGTCTATTGACTTTTTAAGTTTGTAAAAGCAATATTTAAAATCTGTCCCTATTTGTCCCCCCAATCATTTTAAGCTTTGTCCAAATTTTTTGCTCTAAGAGGTTCATAGATATTAACAAAGCCAATTTTCAGTGGAGGCCCAGGGGGAAACACTCCAGATGCAGGTCTTTGTAACATCTGTAACTTTGTGACATTATTTTCTTAAATAATGTCATTGTATAATAGCAATAACCAACTCTGCGGTGTGGTATATTGGAGATTTACTCATGGTTAGCTTTGTTTAATCACTTCACCCTCAAGATTAAACCATACCAGCTGTAGGTAAATCTTCAGTATACCACACCCGTGTCGTTGGCTATTTCTATATTACATCGCTCATTTAATTCTCGCCTTCCCTTAAACCTCATTACTCATCCAAAACATTATTCTGCATGTAGAAAATTCAACAAAGAACCACACCAGCTGCTAGGATAAACAGACAATTCTTGATAAAAAATATATCACATAACTAACCGTAATAAACTGTTTTTTACTCTGGCCATGTTTCGGATCATTTCTTTCTATTTAGTTACATGAGATATTATTCTGCATGCATTGTCCCCACATTTCCCATTTTTCTGTGTAATTTGCTCCTACCCTTTTCTAAAGATTCCTCTTCCATTTCTTTTATCTCTGTCACTTTATTCACAGCTTCTAATATGGTTGGTTTAGACTTTGATTTCCATCTTCTAGTAACTGTGTTTGTGGCAGCCACCAGAATTAAATTTAGCAAGGTCTTAAATTAAAGCTATGAGCATGTCTCTGTGTGCTTCTTTTTGTCCAAAGGGAAGTCTCTGGGACAGGAATCTATCCTTCCAGCACGTTCTATTTATTGTTGTGTTGAGGTTTAGATCTCTAGGCAATTCTGATTAATTATTACAGCTAAAAAAATAATTCCTTAATTACACCTATTTGCTCACCCAGTATTTCTGACAAAGTAGTCTTCAGGGAATTTTTAAAAAATGCCAACTCATTATCCACACCACCCCTAAAAAATTAACGTTGCTGGATGCCTACCAGATACATTCAGTGACCACCTACTGACCTTTGCCATGAGACAATCAAATCATATGCACAAACACGTAGAATGTGCATACACTCTTCTCCTTCGGTAATGGCACCTTCATTAGTTACACCTGCAAATACAACTGGGATATTCTAAAATACTTACCCACTGATGATGGCATAAATCACTTTAGCAGCACATTCTTTAACAAAATAAATGATCTAACTCCCATCAAATCCAAACAAATCAAATTCTTCACCCCTTGGCTCAGAAGAAAAAACAGGCAACTCATGATAATCAGAGACAAAGCTTATAAAGAATGGTCTACTGACAAAACATCACAAAATGACAGTATTTTACACAGCTTAGGAACATTTCTAAACTAAAAATCCCATCAGACAAATCTAAACACTTTTTCAAGCTCCAAGACAACCACTAACAGAATGCAAAGCTTTTCTGGGACACAGTCAAAAGACTACTACACTTATGCCACACTAGCACTCCTTCACCAACTACCACCAGCTTCTCAAACCTTAAATGAGTAGCCACATTTCTCACACTTTGTCCTCTTTCCCTTAACAAACCACTCTCCAGCCTCGCAGTTCCAGGCAGTACTAATCACCAAAAAAGTTCTCACTAGCCCAGGCACTGCTATTCTCCACAAAAATCCTCACTATCCCATACAGTACAGATCACCACCAATGTCCTCAATATCCCAGTCAGTACTAATCACCAACAAAATCCTCACTATCCCATACAGTACTAGTCACCAGCAAAATCCTCAGTATCCCAGACAGTACTAATGACCACCAAAATCCTCACTATCCCAGACAATACTAATCACCACCAAAATCCTCACTATCCCAGACAGTACTAATCAACAATAAAATCCTCACTATCACAGACAGTACTAATCACTACCAAAATCCTCACTATCCCAGACAGTACTAATCACCACCAAAATCCTCACTATCCCAGACAGTACTAATCACCACCAAAATCCTCACTATCCCAGACAATACTAATCACCACCAAAATCCTCACTATCCCAGACAGTACTAATCACCACCAAAATCCTCACTATCCCAGACAATACTAACCACCACCAAAATCCCACATCATCCCTCTATATTTATTTATTTTTTTATTTATTTAAATTTTGTTGACCAGGAAAGTCCAACTAGGACAGAGAATATTTTCAATTGAGGCTCAGGGAGAAACTCTCCAAACACGTTTTTAGAATGTGGTAGAAAACCCACGCAAATGCAGGAAGGACATGCAAACTCCACACAGAAAGCACCCCAGCTGAGAATTGAACCAGAAAACCTATTGCTGTGAGGCAACAACATTAACCGCTGCACCACTGCATCAAGAGAACATCCACTATCCTTTCCAGTTTCTGGCCTACAGCTATTCTATCTCTGCACTCTCTGCACTCCATCTGGAGCATTTCTCCCCGGGCCTCCGCTGAAAACAGGCTCTGTGGAACCTAGTCGGACATTCCCGGTCAACAAATGTTAAATAAATAAAAAATAAAAAAATAAAATAAATAAAAGTATTAGTAAATTGCATTCAGCCAAATTACCAGTCCAAGTGCAAAACTCAAGAAACACAGCAAATTTGCACCACGAGACAGAATCACCATAAATTACCATTTTACTTTTATTCGTCTTCTGGTAACTCAGTCTTTCTCCTTCAAGGAAAATGGTGATTTATACCTCCTGACGTTTATGTGGTTTCTGTCTTATGGTGCTAATTTGCCGTGTTTTTTGAGTAAAATGCATTCAGCCCCACCTCGTATCCCATCATAAACTCTAATAGAAACAGCATCAAATTACAATTCTTCCTCTTCTTATAGGTTCATAGGTTCATATGTAGGTACTAGGCTATCAGCCCAAAGGCATTGATAAGCCTAGCCAGAATGTGTTAGCTTTCACCGCCCCCTTAGATTAGTTCCCTGTGCCTCTGTCCAGCAGACCCACTGAAGTGATCCCCGGGGTAAACTTTCTGTTTCCCATCCACTAGTCAAGGTTTCTCTTAAAGAGTGTTAGCAAGGAGCTCTGCCTAATGTAGATTGGAATCTTGTTCCAAAGCATGGGAAGTCTCTGGGACAGGAATCTATCCCTCCAGCACGTCCTATTTATTGTTGTGGTGAGGTTTAGATCCCTAGAGTGTGTGGCTCGAGGAGATAAGGTTTTCTTTAGGTGGAGCATGTCCATCAACTCTGGGTTTGTCATGGCCTTGTATGTCAGGCAGAGATCACCTCTGAGTAGGTGTTATGCAACTGAGTACAGCTGGAGTTTCTTCAATCGAGCTCCATAGGGCATCTGTTTGAGGCCAGTGATCTTCTTGGTGAGGTACTTTTGTGGTCTTTCCAGCTGTTGCAGGTGTCTTGTAAGGTACATCCCAAATGGGGCATTGTACTCTATGATGGGTCTGATGAGTAATGAGTAGAGGGGCACAATGACCTCTTTTGATCAGGATGTGAACCTTTTTGTGATTTGGTGGGGCACATAGAAGGATTTTCTAACCACTTTGGCAATGTGATTATCAAAGGAGAGATTACTATCTACTTGGGTCCCCAGATCCCTTATTACGTCTTCTGTATTTAGGGGACTATGACCTATGCAGTAGTTTGTGGGTACTTTGTTTTTTCCAAAGGGGATGACTATGCTCTTTTTGGCATTTAGCTTGAGGCCATGATTTTGACACCAGGATCCGTCTCAGTGAAACTCTTTTGGAGGATGTCTGTGTCAGCCGGAGAGTCAATTATAGCCCCTAGTTAGCAGTGGTCTGCAAACATGGTCAGCCATAGTCCTCCTGTGCTTGCCTGTACCTCTGAGACATATATGCCGAACAGGAGGGGTCCTAGGACTGAGTCCTGGGAAATGCCACTTGTAACTGGTTTAGAGTCAGACCTAGCTCCTGCAACTCTCACCATGGGGGTTCTGTCGTGAGCCAGTTGGTAGTCCATCTTGTGATGTAGGGGATTATGTTCAGGCTGGTGAGCTTGTCTATAATACCCAAATGGGGAATGGTGTCAAAGGCATTTGTGAGGTCTAGGTAGGCTGTGTGTACCACCTTTCCCTCATCTACAGCCTTGGTAACTGTCTCAAAGAAGACTGCCAGGTTTAGGAGGCATGATCTGTCCTTAACAAAGCCGAACTGGGTAGGGTCCAGTTTTTGGAGGATCCCAATGTCTCTGTTAATGAGTTCCATGATAGCCTTGCAGACCAAGCTAGTCAGGCTTATAGAGCAATAGTTCCCGGGGTCTGTTGTGACTCCACCTTTGTGGAGCAGAATAACCGTTGCTGTGTGCCACTCTATGGGTATGTAGCCTGTGGAGAGGCTGAGTTTGAACAGTGTGTTTAGATGAGGGTATAGTTCATCTTTGAGCTCATATAGGATGCAGCCTGGGACACCTTCTGGTCCCATTGATGCTGTGTTTTTGGCTTTGGAGAGGGCTGTTTTAACCTGAGTGTCTGTAATTTCAGGGGCACTACATTCTTCTGGTATGGTTATGGGCCCTTTTAAGGGTGAGGGGGGATGAAGTTTGCACCAAACCTGTCTGCCAGAATGTTGATGATATCAGTCGGTTCAGTGTATTTTGTCCCATTCTGCACTAACTCTGAGCAAATCTGAGCATTGCCACTTAGATTCTTGACATAGCTAAAGAATGCCTTGTGGTTATCTTTGGAGTCCTTGGCAATTTTTCTTTCAAAGCTTGCCTTGGATGATTTTATGAGGGATCGTAGTTTCCTAATGATACTGATCAGGGATATCTTCCCTTCTTGGGAATTTACTCTTTTCTGTACTAGTTTTCTCCTTCTATTGTTATAGCTTGTTTATGGCAGGGGTTTACCAGACTGGTTTCCTTTTCATGGAGGAGTGACTCTTGGTTTTGCTTGAGATAGCATGATCCATGCATTCTTTTAGGTGCCCATAGAATACATTAGTAAAGGATTTTGCAGCTTGGACAGAGGTATCCTTTAGCGTGAGGGCTTTGAAACTTTCCACCTTGGTCTTAAGTAACGTGAAGTTTGTTTTTGAAAAGTTTAACATGGTGGTTTCCTTGTCCGAGTGTGGGGGTGGAATGCGGATATCCAGAGTGATTTGTTTATGGTCAGACCTAACCAGCGAGGGGTTAACCTCCAGTGTAGAACACCAGTCATCCATGTTGGTGATGACCAGGTCCAATATGTTGTCACCTCTGGTGAGAGTGTTGAGCAGTTGATCCAGGGCATTTGAGTTTATAAATTCTAGGAAATGTTGGGCAAAGGAGTTTGTACTTGAGTAGTTCTCCCAGTTAATGTTTGGGTAATTGAAATCACCCATTATCAGGGTGTTTGATAGGACCTTTATGTTTCCCAGTGTTTCCAGGAATGTGGAGTGGTGGTCCTGGGACATGGTGGGTGATCTGTAGCAAGCTGCAGTTTGAATTGCAGTTTTGCCCATTGTTAGTTGCAAGTGGATGATCTCTGAAGCATCTTGCTGTGCCACTAACCTGGAGGTGTGGGTATCCTAGATGAATATGGATAGGCCCCCACCATTTGTATTTCACCAGAAACAAAAAGATTCACTGAGCTAACCACCAAAGGCACTATGCATGGATACCAAGTAAATGTAGAAAGCAAACCTGCTGCTGCCACCCAAGCTGAAGTAAAATGGTTGAAATTGTTAAAATCAGTTCCTTTATTAACAAAGTAAAACGTAACCCTGCTGCTGCTGTCTGGATAAGTGCTTTCGATTGTTGAACCTTTATCAAATCCTAAAGAAAGAAGCAGCTTCCTTTCATTTAAAAAGAGCTTCCTGCTGCTCATTCATTCAGTCAACCAAATAAGTTTTAGTGTATGGACACACCTCTCATTCAGAGTGCATGTTCTATTTACTTAGTGTTAACCAAAAGCTTGGAGTTTTTAAAGTGAAATAACACAGGAATGATGCATGTGCATTATTTCTTTAGAGTCCTTCCTTTCAAGATCAGTTTGAGTGGTACAATTTCATTTAATCCAGGTTTCTGGTCTGCTCTAAGGATCATAATCCATTTTGTTTCCTCAGTTTCGGTATAGTTGGCCATATCCCCTCCTTGTATTGTTTCTACTAGCCTGCTTACGACCATAAATTTAAAAATGCAGTCTCCATTGAGTTTAATATGACCATACAGAGCATTCATATTTACTTGATTTCTAATGTCCTGACAGTGTCTCAGTATGCGTTCCTTGAATATTCTATTTGTTTTCCCCACATAGAAGGCTGGGCAGCATTGGCACTGAGCAATATAAATCACATTTTTGCTCCTGCAATTCGCAAACCCTTTGAACCTGTATTCTTTCTTAGATGTTGGATGTATAAATAAATTAGCCATTTTAATATGTTGACATGCTTTACAAAATCCACATTTATAGGTGCCTACTTTATTCGTGGGTGAATGTTCTGTGTCCAAGTTTTGACAATTCCTATGGCATAAGAGCCTTTTCAGATTTTTCTTATTCTTAAAGGAAAAACTGTGTGTCTCCCTTACAATGCTCCTACGGTTCTCATCTGAAGTCAGAAGAGACCAGTTCTTTTTCTGATCTCTAGTATGAATGCATTGTCACTGCTACATGTAAGACAAAATCTCATCTTGTTCTCCTTCTTATTCTTCTCATCTTCTTCCTCGCTCAACCAATGTGAAAAGTATGGTCTTCCTCTGCCAATTCGTAAGTCTGATGTTCTAGTCATGCTTTTTATGACTTCATCCTTATTATATCCTCTTTCCATAAAGTTATCAATAAGCCTTTCCTTTTCTTTTCCAAAAGCTTCATCTTTAGTGCAGAGTTTTGATATACGTTTCACTTGATTCTCCGCTATTTTTTAAAAATATGCTTTGGGTGCATACTGGTCCTATGGAGCATGTGATTACGCCTGTGCATAGAAGTAGCTATCCCATATACATGATCCAAGGTCAGTTGGATATCAAGGAAATTAATGGTAGTATCAGGAAAATTCAATTCACATCTTAAAAAAGATGTGGTGTTATCCAGGAGAGACTAAAAACTTCTGAGAGAGTTTTCATCGCCTTCCCATAAAATAAAGATGTCAACAACAAAACGTTTATATGCAACTATGTTGTTGTTCCACCTATTGAGGGTATCCAAGCCCCATTCTTCCTCCCATTGTGCCAACCCTATGTTGGCATAACTGTTGGCGCATGGGGTTCCCATGTCCACTCCAGATTTCTGCCAGTAATATTCATTCCCATATACGAAGATATCGTTAGACAGTATTTCATCTAGAAGGCTACATATCAAGTTTATGTTATCATTGGTCTGATATTTAAGTCCAGATTGTCTGACTGCTTCTATTCCATATTCGTTTGGTATTGATGTAAACAGGCTGTTCACATCCAGAGTTGCCATTATGATACCTTCGTAGGTTTCCCTCGTTGTGCTTCATAAAGACTTTTAAAAAAAACTTCAGAGTCTTTCACAACTGTTCTTGCATGTGGTAGTAATCTCTTCAGTTCTTCTTCCACATATATAGAAATGGGTTCAGTCACATATCCTTCTCAAATAACAATTGGCCTTAGAGGTGGATCCATCAAATTGTTGTGGACCTTGGGTAATCCATTGATGTTGGGTATCTTCGGATGCTGTGTGTAAAAATGATCATGTAATTCTTTTGTGATAGTTCTATTCATTAGCTTCTCATAGATGCCATCATTCACATTCACTATTATTTTATTGACATCCCTCTTTGATATCCTTTGATAGATTGCTATATCACTTAGCATGTCCTTCATCTTGTTGTCATATCATACTGAATCCATCACAATTACCGCTCCTTACAGAACCTTAGAAGCATTGTAGGTGACACTCCCAGTTTTTCCTTTAAGAATGGAAAAATCTGAAAAGGCTCTTATGCCATGGGAATCGCCGAAACTTGGACACAGAACATTCATCCACAAATAAAGTAGGCACCTATAAATGTGGATTTTGTAAAGCATGTCAGCATATTAAAATGGATAATTTATTTATACATCCAACATCTAAGAAAGAATACAGGTTCAAAGGGTTTGCAAATTGCAGGAGCAAAAATGTGATTTATATTACTCAGTGCCAATGCTGCCCAGCCTTCTATGTGGGGAAAACAACTAGAATGTTCAAAGAGTGCATACTATGATACTGTCAGGACATTAAAAATCAAGTAAATACGAATGCTCTATATGGTCATATTAAAGTCAATGGAGACCACATTTTTAAATTTATAGTCGTAAGCAGGCTAGTTTAAACAATACAAGGAGGGGATCTGGCCAACTATACCGAAACTGAGGAAACAAAATGGATTATGAACCTTAGAGCAGACCAGAAACCCGGATTAAATGAAATTGTACCACTCAAACCGATCGTGAAAGGAAGGACTAAAAAATAATGCACATGCATCAATCCTGTTATTTCACTTTAAAAACTCCAAGCTTTTGGTTAACACTAAGTAAATAGAACATGCACTCTGAATGAGAGGTGTGTCCACACACCAAAAGTTAATTGGTTGATTGAGTGAATGAGCTGCAGGAAGCTCTTTTTAAATGAAAGGAAGCTGCTTTTTTCTTTAGGATTTGATAAAGGTTCATCAACCGAAAGCGCTTATCCAGATGGCAGCAGCAGGATTACATTTTACTTTGTTAATAAAGGAACTGATTTTAATAATTTGAATCATTTTACTTCAGCTTGGGTGGCAGCAGCAGGTTTGCTTTCTGCCATTTGTATTTCGGTCCGGGTTGTGTGGCCAAAATGTATGGTATGAGTTTTAGCCTGGTAGTGCTGGGGTGTTCTCTGGAGCCTTAAACCAGGTTTCTGTTACTGCACATATATCGATTTTCTCCATACTGATGAGTGCCCCGAGTGCATTAATTTTGTGGTTTAGACTTCTGGCATTGAGTAGCATTACCCTCAGTTTTTCTTACTTGTGCTATTTACGGCGATGGGTTTGTTTTTTGAGCATTGCCTAAAACAGGCACTATGGGGGTGGCAAGAGCCTTGGCCAGTTTTCAAAAGCCTAAGGGTGACAGATGCAAGCTATCTCTATCAGCGTGGCTTGTCGAGCATGTCATCCCAGGAGGACAGACACTGGATTCCCTTTGAATGACACCAGAAACTTAACCATGTCAAAAGCATTTGACATGGCCTGCTCCATGAATAATTCACTCTAGCACTCTCCCATTCATCCCTCAGCTGATTCCACAGCAGTTTCAACAAAAAAAACTCCAGACTGTAAAATGGAAAAAAGATCTCTCCCCCTTTCTGTCTGCCTCTGTTGGTGTACCACAGTGAGCTATTCCAGACCCATTACTATTCATCATTTTTTCAATAATCTTCAGTAAGCTACCAAAGAAGCCTCCATACAATACACAGACAATGCCATACTCATATGCCCTGCGCCAAGTTTACTGCTATTCTACAAGATGGCCTAGGACTCCTTTTCCTCAGTTGATGCCTGACTAGATGACTACCGACTAATTTTAATGCTACAAAATATATATTAATGGTGATTTTTTTTTTTTACAGAAAGAATCCTTCAACATCACATCAGCAAACAATACCACAACTGAAATAGTTTCCAACAAAAATTTTCTTGGTGTCAGAATTAACAATTTTAAAAAAAAACTGGCTCCAAGGAAAGTGTACAATGCACCCCAAAAAGTTTAATTCATTAGCAGATTTGTTCACTACAAGTGTTTTCTTTGTTTTGGAAAAGGTTCCATTGTTGGGGGGGGGGGTAATTGGGAGGTTTACATTGAAAAATGTGAACTATATTGGCAAGTGGTTTTGGATGCCACCAACCCCCCAGGCATTAACAATAAGGTGTCCATCAACAGTTGTTTGTTTTTCAGAAAGATGCTTAATTAATTGTTTTATGTGATTGATATTTCATTTTATTTAACATTTGTTTACCAGTAAAGTCCAACTTCTAACAAAGCCAATTTTCAGCAGAGGCCTGAGGAGAAACACTCCAGATGCATATTTTTGTAACGTGGGAGGAAACTGGAGCACCAAGAAGAAACCCTCAGAAGCACAGGGAGGACATGCAGAACCCACACAGAAGGCACCCCAGCCAAGAATTGAAGTGGAGAGCCTCTTTCTGTGAGGCAACAATACAACCACTGTGCCACTGCGCCATCCATGACGTTAATATACTGTTAATATTAGGGATGTTTACAATTTATCCCATTATTAATTATTTTGCAACTGGAATTTGTTTTTAATTTTATCTACTTTGAATTGTGTCTTTTGTGTTTTTATTACTTTATATATGCAACTTAATAGTTCCACCACAAGATGACACTGGACTTAAAGATTATAAAAGGACAATCTATAGGGGAGATTTTTTGACTGATAAAGTTCATCTCACTTTTAGTGGGTGAAAGTGTTTATGAATTTTCCTTGGAGTTTGCTTTTTTGATTTTTAAGTTTGTATAGTTGCAGACTTAATTGTTGTTTGATAATTGATGATAACTTCAAATATGATTAACACATCACTCAAGCCATCAAAACTCACCAAAAGCTGGGTTACTTCTACAGAAACAAACCCTTTCTTACTGTTATAGAAATTCTTTAGCAACATCTTACCTTTTTCTTTCACTTCAATGTGCAGCACCCATCTTGACTAATTTTCACCCTACCTTAATAATTAAGCTACAATAAAATAGCTAGGATTGCACTCAGCTCACAAAACAGTTCACAAAACTGCGTAGCAGTAAAGCACCTACACTGGCTCAAATGACCTAATTACCTTACATACCCCCAAATGCTTACTGCCCACTAAATAATTCCTGGACCAGACACCTGCCCATCATAACAAAACATTCTGAAACAGCACTCGCCTCCTAGAAATCTCTGCTCACAGAACAAATATCTTATGTCTTCTAACAGTGCAGGTTACTCACTTCACTCAACCTATGCGGCTAATCACTGGAAATCCAACCCCCACCCTAAAACAAGACAACATCACCTCCCATTTCAAACATAACCTAAAACAAGACAAGATTACCACTCATTTCAAATACAACCTAAAATAGCACCTAACCTCCTCATGCTATGTTCATGCAGGAGGAAGAATTGTATAGTCCAACCTTTATGGGCATCTACTGTGGTGCGCAGTATCCTCAAGATAGGAGAACACAGATCACAGACTGCATGCCGTGACAGAGCTATCCACACAACAGTGTAAATTACGGATGGAGGTGATTCAGTCATGTTGAATAATATTGCCAAAATGGACATGGGTATTTGCCAGTGATAAATGGGCTGAGGACCCAGTCTACTACGACCTACATAAGGGACCCATGCTAATGGTGGAAAAAGTGTATGCACCCCATTTACTAATGTGTGCCCACCATAAAGCCAAGCAGCCCCTGGGTCAATAAGCTACTGGCTGGCTGGTGTCTAGTTGCCCAGCCTGGGTTATCTAGGATACCTCTGTTGAGTGAAAGCTGTAAGTAAAACCAATCAACCTGCCAAACATGAACTAAGTTGTACGTAAAACCAATTAACCTGCCAAACATGAACTAAGAATTGCTGCACTCAGTGTAGGTTCTCTGACGGGATGGAGCTTGGAAGTGGACAACACAATGGTAAGGAGGAGGCTGGATATCCTATGTATCCAGGAGACAAGATGGAAGGGCAGTGCAGCAAAGACAGTTGGCTTGGGATCGAGAGTCTACTACTCAGGAGAAGGACAGGCTAGAAATGGAGTGGGGATTGTGGTGACAGAGAAGCTTCAGAAAACAGTGAGGGATGTCATCAGAATTAATGACAGACTCATGACAATCAGACTACAGACTAGTGATAGGACAGTATTGAATCCCAACCCATGCCACACATAAGGGTTGTGATAGTGAAGAGAAGAGTACATTCAGATAGCAGTTTCAGGATCTGCTAGATAAAGCAGGACAAACAGAACAGAATATGAGGATTGCCTGCGTCCACATTGGTGGGCAACAGAAATAAAGAAGGAGAGGCCAGTCTAGACTTCTGTCTGGCAAATGCCTTGATAGTAGACAACACATGGTTCAGAAAAAGAAACTGTCACAAGATCACATACAAGAGTGTCCAACATGCAACTCAGGTAGACTTCCTCGATATGTGGAAAGGGCACAGGGGTACAATCAGTAACTACAAAATCCTCCCCAGTGAAACAGTCTACCCACACCATAAACCACTGGTTGCCATAATCAGCTGCAGGCAGTGGCCAGAGAAGGCTCTAAGGTCAACAGACATCAGGCTTAAGTGAGAGAAACTGCAACACTTCAGGGAGTTGCTCAACGCTCTAGCACCCCAAGAAGGGGGGGACAATGGTGGAGTTGAAGAAGCTCCTCGAAACAGCATGTGTGAGGACTACAGAGCAGATATGTAGCCAAGCCAGGTATGGAAATAAGGTACACAAGGAAAGCTGGTGGTGGAATGCAGACATTTATCATCCACGTGCTTCTAATGATACCTAACCAACAAGGTCTATCTGACGTCCTGTCAGATAGACCTTGTTGGTTAGGTATCATTAGAAGCACGTGGATGATAAATGTCTGTTGTATTTTTACTCTTAATCTGAGGTTATGTACTTGATCTTCTACACGTACTTACAGAATTAAATACAGTACGAGACTTACGTATCTTAGAAGGAGATGTTGTTATTATAGACAGTCACATTTACTAAAGAGCATCAAAACTTTGTTGATATGGAACCGAAATTCAGTTTTAAGGCAAGTGTTTCTTTAAGCACTGAAAGATGTCTTTTAAAGTGATACAAACCTCTTAGCTGTCCAGATTTTCACAGAATGTCCAGATTATTGCCTCATATTTTTAGTCTGTTCCTCATAAAATTTGTGGTTTTCTGGCAAACTACTGAGGACTGAAGTCACTAAATAATGACATACATTTGAGTTTCAGACATTATATCCATCAGAAAATGCATGCTAACACAAATCATGTTATTCTATCAACTTTTTAATTTCATAAGAGCAATATTTACAATATGTCCCTGTTGATCCCCATTATGTTAAGGTTTGTCTACATTTCTTGCACTAAGAGGTTGAGAGGTATGAAATGATGTTATGTCCGGTTCGATTCTCAGCTAGAGTGTCTTCTGCGTGGAGACATGCGTGAATGGGCATACCTTCATTGAAGGTTGTGCATCAGGGCTGGTAACTCGGCATGTAAAAATCAACTACCAATCATAAGTGGACCGGAGTTCCGCTGTGGCGACCCCTAACCGGGAAAAGCCGAAAGACACAACATATATATATATATATATATATATATATATATATATATATATATATATATATATCTATATATATAAAATGTGGCTTTACAGTACACTTAATTCAATCAATGTACATGATTTTCACTCTATAAAAGTATACGTTCATACTTAGAGCAGCATTAATATATTTGGAATGACCCTATTCACTAATATGATGATAAATGAGCCCCAACCTGACGAATATCCCATCTATCCATTCCCAAATCCTCATTGTCATTTGTAAATTAAATTAATAAAATAACATTTTGACAGCAAATAAAAATCTTAAAAACATTGATCACATAATATTAACAGGCTAAACCTAAACATTATACTATATTTGTGACATCACTAGATGAAACATGGAAACTGGTAATCCTTGCAGCGTTCAGGCAAGCAGTGTGATGAACTGCAGCTGTGAGTGAAATACTGGTTGTTTTACATGATACTTTAATGTGTATTTGGCAACAAGGAGCATTTCTCCCCGGGCCTCCGCTGAAAACAGGCTCTGTGGAACCTAGTCGGACATTCCCAGTCAACAAATGTTAAAATAAAAAAAAAAAATTAAAAATTAAAACAAGGTAACAGGAAACTCTCAGGTGTTCAATGCAGGCAGTTGGTGCAGAGGGTAAAGGTTATGCACTCTAGGCCATGTGGTTCAGGGTCTGATTCTCTCAGTTCTCATGTGATTACTGTGTGACATCAACAAGTCAATTAACCAAGTGTCCCTGGGAAAAGGACTGCATGTTCAGTGGCCCTAGCTGGCGAAAAAGGGATATTATTCTTATTGTTACAAATGGATATATTTTTTATTACACACATAGACACATGAGTTTTCAATTTACTGTTGGTTATATATTTTTTTTTTTCAGTGGGGTATCTCTCTTAGTGTAGTGCTCTCATGTACGTGTGTGAGGGTAATGCAGATACTTGTGATAAGAGGAGAAGTGAATGGCTTCAGTTAAAACAAAGGCACACATCCACATATCAACTAAATTCATGTTTATCTTACACTTAAATTACTGTTAACATTAAATCTGCTGTTTGTATCTGATTCTGAAAGCTGAACAGAAGACACACACTTGCTATAATGCTGTACAAGTCAGTCTGCCTTACCAACACATCTGTATGGAAGAAAACATGCTTTCATACCTGCACAATTCTGCCCACCCATTGTCTGACCTCAGCATTATGAGAAGGTAAACCTGTTTAAATAAAACACTCAAATGTATTTCCAGAAATACCATCCAGAAAATAATTGTTTCAATGTGATACAAATTCTGTAACCAGGCTCATTGTATATATAACAATTTAATACTGAGACAAACTTCACCTGCAATACATCTTAAAGTCTGCAATATTTTAAAGTCAAGGCTGGACAAAAAACTCCAAGGGGGCAAGACAGTTATTGAGCATATCCACCTGTGTTCTAGTATCCAGCCCTTATGGGAAGTGTTTTATAAAGTACAATAAAATAGTGAAACAACAGTTTGTATATACATATATTTAACAGCTGTTGAACAATTACATTTTAATTAATGCAGAAGATAAATGTAAGATAAAGTCAAGTAGGAGGCTGCTCTGCAAGAGTTGAGGCTGGACTGCAAACATTTATAAACAAAACTTAAAACATTGTTAATATATCAGAAGAAGGTTTCTTAAAGTACACTTTGGTGACTTACCTTTGGAATGCTTCCCTCATGCCTTTAAATGGAGCTTGGAGATCAGTAATATCTGTAGTATCCGGAGTTTAGGCAGGCAACACAGAGGAAAAAGCTTTGAACCAAAATACCGTTCTCTGTTATAGTGTTTTAATAAGTAACTCAACAGATGGCACAAAGACATTGCATCATGTTGCAAAGCAAAGACAGAAAGAAAAAGAAGACAGTCCATAAACGTCAGGCACCCTTCATAAGGGATGCCAGAGACAACCTGCTCACCACCAGTCCACAGAACATCAAATGCAGATGGAATACTTCCAGCAGATGCTGAATGTAGAAATCGCCAAGCACAGCCTACGATGAGAGAAGAGGAGATGCCCCCCCATAGAAGAAGAAGTAAGAACAGCACTAAGAAGATGAGTCAGAGAAAGCAGCAGTGTCAGATGAGGTCATAGCAGATGTGATAAAGATGAGATGAGGTCACAGCAGATGTGATAAAGATGAGATGAGGTCACAGCAGATGTGATAAAGATGAGATGAGGTCACAGCAGATGTGATAAAGATGAGATGAGGTCACAGCAGATGTGATAAAGATGCTGGAAGAGATAGGAGATAAATGGTTCCTGAGGGTACACAAAGCAGTGTGGAGAGAAAGGCATATTCTGGATGACTGGAGAACAAGCATACTAGTGCCAGTGTACAAGAACAATGGGACATTCACAACTGTGCAGTACAGAGGCATTAAACTCATATCACATTGCATGAACTTTCTTGAGAAAGTGATTGATAAACAAATAAGTAATGTAGTAGAAAGTAAGATGGGAGATGAACAGTTCAGATTTATATCAATATGCAGCACCACTGACCGATGTTTGCAGTGAGACAGATAGTTGAGAAAAAGCTAAAGATGAGGGAGAGTCCAATTAGGCATTCCTAGACTTGGAGAAAGCATATGAAAAAGTGCAAAGAAAGCTGATTTGGGCAGTTCTGCAGTGGTTTGAAGTCCCATAAACATTGGCAATATCAGTACAAGCTAAGTACAAGGACCCAGTGGCTCCAGTGTAAGCAGTGTTCAACCTCACAAAGGGGTGCCCAGTGAGAGGGGGTGTACACCAGGGTTCATCTCTGAGCCTACCCATGTTCATACTGTTGATGGACTACATTAGCAAACAGGATGGAGGGGACAGATCAAAAAGTCGCTGTATGCAGATGATGTGGCAGAGTCTGAGCAAGAACTTCAGCAGAGGATAGGCAAAGGAATGCAAAACTGGCACATGGGATGAAGCTAAGCACAGATAAGACAGTGGTAATGGTAGCAAACTGGGAAAATCAGAAGAAACTCAGAATTGAGATAGAATGGAAGATAGTGGAACAGGTAGATAGCTTCAGGTATCTGGGAGGGGTGGTTGGGAAGAAGGGAAGTCTGAATGAAGAGGTCATAGCTAGAATTAGAGGGGCTGCAGCGAAATTGCTTAGAGTGTCAGGTGTCGTCTATGACAGAAGAATGCCAAAGAAGCTGAAAAGTAAGGTATACGAATGGAATGATCAGTACTACTGTATGGTACAGAAACCTGGACACTAAAGACAGAGCAGATGAGGAAGCTAGACATGGTGAAGATGAAGTGCCTGAGAAGGGTGGTAGGATGCACAATGTGGGGCAGATGAAGAAATGAGGACATAAGAGAAGAAGCCAAAGTAGTTCCAATTACAGAAAGGATCAAAGACAACAGATTACAGTGGTTTCGGCACATGTGGAGAAAAGCAGAAGACAATCTGGTGAGGAAGATTTGGGACAGACAGGAAAAAGGTAAGAGGAAACGAGGACATCCAGCAAAGAAGTGGATGGATTGTGCGAAAGAAGATCTGTAACAGTTAGATATGAGTGTTGAGTGTTGAAGAAGGCAGGAGTGTGGCACTGAATTGAGAGAGTTGGCGACAATTAACATGATACCCTGACCCCATGTAGAAAAATGGGAAAAAAGGGGCTGCTGCTGATGCTGATGATGATGATGATGATGGTGTTGATGATAGTGATGGTGATGATGATGATGTTGATGATGATTGTGATGGATGATGATGGTGATGATGATGATGATGTGTATTAAGATGTAGCCACAGTTAAGAGACTTTGAAAACTTCAGTGCTAGAGGAGGTACCAGCTTTCTTCATTTTTTTGCCGTTCTTCACAGTGTTGTCCTTTGGCCTTATTTTTCCATGACCTCCATGCTGAGTGAAATAGGATATGACCTCCAAAACAGATTTGTGTAATTCCCTTCATAGCATCAAGATGATGGGTTGAAAGTCAGCTTTTCTAAATTAGAAGCAATGCTATTCACCCAGAAAAGACTGGATTCCTGTCTTTAGTTTTTATAGCTGCAGTTAGTGGAGGAATTCAAGGATGTCACAGTCCTATTCTCAAGTGAGACCAGTAGTGATGCAAGGGAATGGTTCAGCTGATACAACAATGAGCAGATTGAAATAATTTCTAGTAGTGAATTAGGATCCAAACTCCCAAATTTATTAAAATGCTAACATCTCCTTAGCCCCATTTTGTGATGAGTTGTGGATAATGAAACAAAAACTGTGACCATGAACAGGACCTGCAAGAACTGGTCTATTCCTCATCATAACAAGTTACCATGTTTTGCTGTCCAAGAGAGCTTTGTCATAGAGCCTCTGCACCTTCAAATAAAACATGCCAAATAAGGAGGACTAGGTAGTCATAAAAATGTGACCATGGTGGCTACTGTTGGACCTATTGCAGACATGGCTTACTGGATGAGGCCTAAGTACATGCATGCAGGGCATGATGGAGGCTTGTTTAAGTTAGCCTTGAAGTGCTTGGGAACTTTCAAGGATTAACACAAATTTGTTGTTGAGGAAAACGCTGTTTGGTCTTCCTTGCTGTAATCAATATAAGTATGACTGTCAAAAGGAAAAAGTATTTGTTACATTTTTTCAGAGCTATCCAGTTTGTTCTTTTCAGGATATCATGGAACCAAAGCTTATATGAACAGCAGAAATAAGGCAGAAAAGTAATTCTGGATGGGATGCCATTACTGTGTTGAGGAATGCATACCCCGTCCCCCCCACATACACACAAACAAGCATGCTCGCCTCACTCCCATGTACATGCAAACACAAATACACACACACACACACACACACACACACACACACACACACACACACAAGCATGCTTACTCCCATGTACATGCAAACACACACCCACACATACCCCACACATACACACACACACCCACACACACCCACACACACCCACACACCGACACACACCCACATGCACCCTCATCCACACGCACCCACACACATGGATGCACGCACACACGCACACATGCACACTCACCCACACGCACACACACACACACACACACACACACACACACACACACACACACACACACACACACACACACACACACACACACACACACACACACACACACACAATCATGCTCACTCCCATGTACATGCAAACACACACCCACACATACCCACACACACCCGCACACACCCACATGCACCCTCATCCACACGCACCCACATGCACCCACACACATGCATGCATGCACGCACACATGCACACATGCACACTCACCCACACGCACGCACACACACACACACACACACACACACACACACACACACACACACACACACACACACACACGTACATACAAATAAGCGCATGCTCTGGGATGATGAAGGAAATTAGACCTCCCAGCTGAAGCCCACGTTGAGATACAGATACTAATTTAAAATGTATTGATGTGTTCCAACAACTAAGACAAGGGTGCATTAAGTGAGGACAGCAAGGGAACAGGAACAATTAGGTATCCCAGCCAAACAGTATTATGATTCCACTGTAGGGCAGAGATTCAGTAGAATAATATTTAGTTATCAGTAAGTCTAGAATAATATTTAGCTCAGTAAGTCTGACCTCAGTGGTGGAGCATTATATTTCCTAATCATTGATAGATTGCAATTTTATGACTATATCACAGGTTGTAATTTTATCACTACACTGTATGCTGTGTATTTACTCCAATAACCTGTACTCAGTTAATGCTTGATGACAGTGTATTTCACAGCAGACATTGAAAAGGAAAAGAGCCCACAAAATGGAAACAGTAAAATATTTAGGAAAGAAAAAATAGAAAGCATGGGCAGGACTCTAATAGTGTTTTGAAAGCAAACAAAGAAAAAATAATTAAAATAAAAAGTGACTCTATTACTGGGTCATAAATGTAGAAAAAGTGACTCTATTACTGGGTCATAAATGTAAAAAAAGTGACTATTACTGCATCATAACTGTAGAAAAATTGACTCTATTACTCTGTCATAAATGTAGAAAACGTGACTCTATTACTCCATCATAAATGTAGAAAATGTGACTCTATTACTGCGTCATAAATGTAGAAAAAGTGACTCTATTACTGCATCATAAATGTAGAAAAAGTGACTCTATTACTGCGTCGTAAATGTAGAAAAAGTGACTCTATTACTGCGTCGTAAATGTAGAACAAGTGACTATTACTGCGTCATAAATGTAGAAAAAGTGACTCTATTACTGCGTCATAAATGTAGAAAAAGTGACTCTATTACTGCGTCATAAATGTAGAAAAAGTGAGTCTATTACTGGGTCATAAATGTAGAAAAAGTGACTATTACTGGGTCATAAATGTAAAAAAAGTGACTCTATTACTTCGTCATAAATGTAGAAAAAGTGACTATTACTGTGTCATAAATGTAAAAAAAGTGACTATTACTGCATCTTAAATGTTGAAAAAGTGACTCTATTACTGCATCATAAATGTAGAAAAAATGACTCTGTTACTGCGTCATAAATGTAGAAAAAGTGTCTCTATTACTGCGTCATAAATGTAGAAAAAGTGACTCTATTACTACGTCATAAATGTTGAGAGAAGCAGGAAGAACCATGTTTAGACACAGTTTTGAAGAACATTAAAAGAAATAAAAAAAGAGAGAAAAAATTCTGTTTAGCAGTTAACACGATGATGAATTCTGAAAGTCATAGTAAAATAAGGTGTAAAGATAAGTTACTGAAAGCTGTACCAGTATGAGCAATGAACTGCAGATAATGTTAATCTGTGTACTGAAACATCACTTTTTAGTTAATCCAGTTCCATATTGAAGAGATACTGACCCTGAAGTATTGGATAACTCACATTCATGTAGCAGTCTACCATCTGGAGAAACCATCTTGAGAGGGGGGTGTGAGTGAGCGCCCATTGCCTGTTTGCCGATCACAGCAGAGTCATTTACTAGCTGATATGCTGTTCCTCAGTATAAAGTTACTCATGTCTAACATGCTCAAGCTGTTCTCTTCAGTCGAGTTTTTTCCTAACATTTTATCATTTGCTTCATCTAAGAGTAATGTCTTTTTACATAAATGGTATTATTTTTTTCTGACTTTGAAGGGTCCTTGAAAAAGACCTAGCCAAATGTATGCAATTACTTGTAAGTGAAAACAGTAAAGTACCAATAAACATCTGAACATTCTTGTCATACAAAAAAATAAAAAAAAACAATGTTAGTCCTGTTAGGAGGATGGCCTAATGGTTAAGGTGTTTGCCTTACAAACACAAAGTGCAGGGTTTGAGCCTCACAAGGGATAATTAGCTAGGTTTAAAATGACCCTGCAAGGGCAGTTAGCCGAGTACTAATCTATGAACCTATTGTGCAACTAGAGAAGTTATATGAGTAATTTAGTCATAGGTTTATAGGATGTTACTAGGCTAATGGCTTAAGGGACCTTACAAGCCTAGCCAATATAACCCAATATATGGCTCTTAGGGGCAAGAGGATGGCAAGGATTTGTGTCTGTATGTTGAGTATCTTAATGATTAGAGTCATTACCTTACAAACTGCTAAGTTCAAACTACATAGAAGCTATTAATATCCTTCTTCCAGTGATAAATTAGCCTTCTCAAGATGGATGCAGAACTATTTTTTTACAACATCTAGCATTTAGACAAGAGTGCCTGCGTTTTGCTTACACATACTATTGAGTTGTGATTTAATGAGCTTGCTTGAGTCCTTCTATGGTAATCAGATTTTGCTGGTATATTTTCTCATTTGGGTTTGGACATTCACCCCGACTGGATTTATTTAATATCATCTCTTGTGTTCAGTAAGGTCAGGAGCAGACAGCAGATAAGTGACTTACCTTTTCTGGTTCTGTTGCTGATTTTGGGCCTGGCCATTAAGATTGCTGCACCTAGTAAAAATATGAATGGTCTGCTGCCTGAACTGGTCATTACTATTTTTTCTAAGTAATTAGCTGCCTATAGTGTGGACATTTGCCTGATACATAAGGAATTTAGTTGCATGAGTCTGAGCTTGAGTTCTAACCTTTTGTTTGTCTATTGTCATTTTTTTCACCTGAGTTCATAGGATCATAGGATCATGGGAGATTACTAGGCTATTGACCCGGATGTCATTTCAAGCCTAGCCATTTCATGACAATGTAATCACCTAGAAATGTTAGTCAGTACCCAAGATTGCATTTAGTAATGACTGCCCATGTCCAGGAGGGTTGTGAGTGCTATTCTTGGTAAGAATTTAAGGTGCCCCATTGACTCATCCAGGTTCCTCTTATACGTTAATAGGTTCATAGGTTCATAGGTTTATACTAGGCTATCTGCCCTAAGGCATTTATAAGCCTAGCCCAAATTTTTGTGGCTTACGCCACCCCTTATATGAAAAAATACTGTGCCCATTAGTTTGTTGTGCCTCTGTCCAGCAGTGACACAGAGATGATTCCCGGGGTAAACCTACGATTTAACAGTGTCATAGAGGTTCTCTGTTTCACATGCATTGGTAGCCTATTCCAAAGATGCAGCGGTCAGTGGGAGATAAGTCTATCCCTCCAACTTGTCCTATATAAGTCACAGGCCATATTTAGGTCCTTGGAATGGGTAGCCCTAGCCCCATTTGATTTACAGATATGCAGCCAGTCCATTAGCTTTGAGTCTGCAATTGCTCTGCTGTTAGGATCTGCTATTCTAATTGAATTTTTTTATTTGCCCCATTTTCATCCAGGTTTGGACTGGACAGCAGGTGAATGGCTTTGATAGTAGAAGTAGTTCCACCCCTGCCAGGCTGAACTTGCCTGAACTGGCTGCTGGTGTCCTTACTTTTTCTAAGTAACTGGCTTTCTGCTGTTGCAGTACTGATGATGGTCACTTTTCCACTTTTGACTATATTCGGCTGCTATATAAGAAGATGAGCAGCTTTGATCTTCACGTTATAATGCTGACCTGTTATACACTGTCCTTGCTATCCTAGCTGGAGTCCTGCTATGCTAACTAGATTGTGTTTCTGTATTGCCCTTGGTTCTCCTGGTTTTGGACCTACTGCACTAAACAGCAGTAAGACCACTGTTGTATTTTACTTTAGGAAATTTTAGGATTCAAAGAAATTTCAAAGCAATTGACTTTCAAGATCATTTACACCTAACCAGTGCCCACAGTACTCACCCTTTGGCTGTATCCCTTTTCTTTAGCAGAGCTCGACCAGTCCAGCGTCAGGTGAATTTGTAAGTGCCCATCAAATCATCTACATCCTGTTTGAAGGATGACAGTGTATCACAATGCTTAATCTGCAGGAGCAGACTGGACCAGAGTTGGAGGAGGTACTGTGTAAGGAATCTGACTCTTCTCTGTAGTTTAGTTATTGGCTGGTGAAGATTTAGGTTCCTGGCTCTGGTATTCATGGAACCATTAGACTCATGGAGATACAAAAGTTCCAGGACAACTGTATCTCTAATGTTATGGAAGACAAGATGTATATCTCCCATCAAGAGTTTACAAGATACTGAATAAAAGGACAGTGATTCTTTCTTAGATAACTCAGCATCTTTAAGCCTGTGTTCTTCTTATTTAGGAATTTCTGGGGTCTTTCAAGTTGTTTGATGTATGTAATTAAGTGCATCCTGAGGGGGACATTGTACTTAGTAAATGGCCTTATCAATGCCAAGTATAAGGGAATAATTACTTCTTTCGATCTGAATGATATTCCATGACAATTAGCTGTGCTAAATAAATGGATTTTCTGAATGTTGTTGTCACATGATGATCAAAAGAAAGCAAATATTCAAACCATAATCCAATACTTTAATAATTAAGTGGGGTATTGTATGCTGAAGAGAGGGATTGTCTAAGAAGTGCAACAGGGTATTTAATTTGAACCCATTTTCAGTACACCTGTTATTTACCTGTAAACTTTTGCCGAAAGGTTATAGTATCACAGGGGGACTTGGCATAACTCCAAGTTTGCAGTTATCTTCAAACATGGTTAGGTAGAGATATTGATTTGTGGTTTGTTGTCTCCAGGGGGACATCTATGGTTGCTTTCATACTTTCTGATGAGGCACCTGCCACTCTCATTGTTTAGTTTCTGTGTCTTAGCCATGTTGCTATCCTTTGTGTCCCAAAATGATCTATTTTTAAAGCAATACATTTATTTACAATGCCAACTTGGGGTTTGATATCAAAATTCTTGGCCAGGTCAAGACAAGCAGTGTGAACTGCACGGCCACCTGTAGCCAGTGTAACCACCTGTAGCCAGTGTAACCCTCTCAAAAATAGTAACAATATTCATTAGGAAGGCTCTTCTCATAACAATGGTAAACTGCTCTGAATTGTACTTAATGAGATTGCTGTTATCATTGGTCAGTTATAATATGTTTCATGGATTTGCACATGAGACTTATCAGGTGTCCCAGGGTCAGTGTTAGGGCCTCCCTTGTGGAGTGGTATCACCTCTGTAGTGCACCAAACTTCAGGGACAAAACCAGTAGCTAAACATATTTAAAACTGTTTGAGGAGTGTCTCTGTCAGGGCATGGTTAGAACTGATTATTAA
Source organism: Protopterus annectens (assembly GCF_019279795.1). NCBI lineage: Eukaryota > Metazoa > Chordata > Ceratodontiformes > Protopteridae > Protopterus > Protopterus annectens. The sequence goes on from NC_056744.1 coordinate 834,116,191, forward strand.
ACAACCAGTTATATTGTCTGACAGCATGTAATTAAATATTTTTGATATAAGAAAGCACATTCAGTGCATGTTTCTTTCTGATAATAGGGGATTTAAGGGATTCAGGAATACATGTACCTTGGAAAGAAGCCTCTGGGTTGAAATTAGAAGTGAATTTGTTTGCAAGCACATTTGTAATGTCTATTCAGTTCAGATTGGTGGTGCCATTTTGAATAATGTCACGGCAATGTTGTTGTGCTATTCCTTAGTTTCTTAATGGATGAAAATGGTTAATTCAGATTCAATAAACTCCTTGAGGAGATATGATTTTTTTTTTTATTTTATTTTATTAGTTTCTGGATGTAGATTAAGAAGAATGTATAATTGTCTTAGCACCAAATGCTAATCTATATCAGTTGACTGCTTTAGTAACCTACTAGTATTTTTCAAATTCATACTTATATTTCTGCTATTGTCTTTCATATGATATTTTGGGAATGCTGTAGAATTGGAGGTTTTTTTTCTTTTATTGTAAAGTTTATTTACATTGGAAGACCATCAAAGAGGTTTGTTTTTCAATTTCCCATTATACGTCACTCTGGCTGGGACTTCCAACTCTATACATTCATTCGTAATGGACATAGAATTCCTTTGTGAAGTTACCTGCTGTGTTGTCATCAGAGCTGATACTATAATGAGTGAAGTTTGAAACTTAGTCATAGAATTTGAGGAGGTGAAATCCTTAAATTCCAGGGTATTGCATGCAATGGCTCTATAGATTTTGGAGGTGAAAGTCACTAGTTTAGGGCTTAACTTAACTGATGAAGGAATTACCATATGAATAGTACATGAAGAGGCTATACTTACAAGGATCAGACTGAGAATATGTTCTCCTCGTGGATTTGCTAACTATCTGATCCCTTGAATTTTTATTTATTAAGTTTAAGAACTTCTGGGTAGAGCCTACATTGGATGTGTTGGTGCTCCATGTTATTGAGGGGTAGATGAAGTCTCCTAATATAATGGAATTTTTACATACAGGAAGTTCATCAATAACAGGAATCTTACATGATTATCCGGGGACATAGTGGGTGCCAGCCAACATGTCATAAACTGGCATCTTGTCCTGCTTAGGGGGATTTGAAGTTCTATAAGTTCCATGTTTGGGTCTCTGGGAATCTGCCTGGAGGTGATAAGGTCCTTAATAACTATGAAGATACCACTGCAGTTGTCACATGTCCTGAAGGCCTGAGGTCATCACAATACATAATACATTTAAAGTTATTAACCTGTTCAGTGAGCCCCTAAAGAATTCTTTCCATAGGAATGAACTGCTGGTCTGTTCTCCTTCTGGTTATTTGTCCAAATTGTGAAAGTTTTCACATTCTCTGTCTGGTAGTTGGAGTAAAGGATTAAGGCAATAAGCTCTTAACAAGCTGCTTCAGTGGTCCATTGTTTAATTCCTAAAGCCTCCACGTCTAACTGTGAGGCTCTGAACAAGGCAGTTAGCCAGGCAGTCTGAGCTGCGTGTGGAATGGTCCATGTGGGTCAGTGACACAGCCTTTTTTACAAATCCAGGAGTAGTTTTCAAGTTGTTCCAGTTCTCTAGAAAATATATTACGAAAGGTCTTCTGATTTTTGCTTGAGTGATTGGCAGAGTTAGGAGTGCAAACTTCTGAGTACTTTGTCTTGAGACCAATAACTAATGGAAGCATGACTTTGGACTCCTGCTGAATAGAATCATCTGCATCTGGATTCTGACTGACCGTAACCATTGAAAGAGGCAGTCCTTCTTTCTGAGCCTCACAAATTCCT